>NC_057809.1:214506772-214581977 GCF_018294505.1 Triticum aestivum
AAAAAAAAGAAGGAATTAAAAATAAATAAAATAAATAAATAAATAATAAAATAAATAAAAACAATAAATATAATTAATAAAATTAAAATGATTTAATAAAATTATTAATTAATTAATTAATTAATTAAGTTAATTAATCCGATTTAATTAAATTAATTAACTAGTTAAGATTAATTAAACCGTAATTAGATTAACCTAAACCCTAATTAACCTAAATAGAGAATGACAGGTGGGCCCCACTGGACCCACATGTCAGGGTTGACTCAGTCAACCCCTGTTGACTGC
The DNA here is from genome assembly GCF_018294505.1 of Triticum aestivum. Taxonomy (NCBI): domain Eukaryota; kingdom Viridiplantae; phylum Streptophyta; class Magnoliopsida; order Poales; family Poaceae; genus Triticum; species Triticum aestivum. Next base: position 214,507,058 of record NC_057809.1, read on the forward strand.
TGACGTCAGCATGACATCATGCTGACGTCATAAATACATTTTTTCGAATTAATTAAATATATAATTAAATTCCAAAATTATTAAAATCTTTTAAAAATCATATCTTTTAATCCGTAACTCGGATTAAAATATTTTCAACATGAAAGTTGCTCAGAACGACGAGACGATTCCGGATACGCAGTCCGTTCGTCCACCACACCCCCCTAACCTATCGAACCCGCAACTTTCCCCCTCCGGCTCCTCTGCCCGAAAACACGAAACACCGGGAATACTTTCCCGGATGTTTCCCCCCCCTTCACCGGTATCATCTACTACCGCGTTAGGGCACACCGAACACCGCGTATTGCCTTGTTATATTTTGTGATGCTTTGTTTGCTCTGTATTCATTATTTCTTCCCCCTCTTCTCTCCGGTAGACTACGAGACCGACGCTGCTGCTGACCAGTTCGACTACGGAGTTGACGACCCCTCTCTCTTGCCAGAGCAACCAGGCAAGCCCCCCCCCCTTGATCACCAGATATCGCCTATTCTCCTCTATACTGCTTGCATTAGAGTAGTGTAGCATGTTACTGCTTTCGTTAATCCTATTCTGATGCATAGCCTAACATTGTCGCTACATCTGTTGATACCTTACCTGCAATCCTAAATGCTTAGTATAGGATGCTAGTTTATCATCATTGGCCCTACATTCTTGTCAGTCTGCCATGCTATACTACTGGGCTGTGATCACTTCGGGAGGTGATCACGGGCATATACTATATACTTTACACTGTTACATTACCTGTGATACTATTCGGAGTTGGGGGCTGAAGGGGCAGGTGGCTCCATCCAGGTAGTGGTGGGCCTGGGTTCCCGACGGCCCCCGACTGTTACTTTGTGGCGGAGCGGCAGGGCAGGTTGAGACCACCTAGGAGACAGGTGGGCCTGGCCCTGTTCGGCGTTCGCGGATACTTAACACGCTTAACGAGATCTTGGTATTTGATCTGAGTCTGGCTACGAGCCTATACGCACTAACCATCTACGTGGGAGTAGTTATGGGTATCCCGACGTCGTGGTATCAGCCGAAGCACTTCGTGACGTCAGCGACTGAGCGGCGCGCGCCGGGTTGGACTGCGTTAACGCAACTTCCTTTGTAATGGAGGTTGCTAGGTCTGCTCACCGGCCGCGTACGCAACGTGCAGGTGTGCTCAGGGCGATGGGCCCAGACCCCTGCGCGCTTAGGTTTAGACCGGCGTGCTGGCCTCTCTGTTGAGCCTAGGTGGGGCTGCGACGTGTTGATCTTCCGAGGCCGGGCATGACCCAGGAAAGTGTGTCCGGCCAAATGGGATCGAGCGTGTTGGGCTATGTGGTGCACCCCTGCAGGGAAGTTAATCTATTCGAATAGCCGTGATCTTCGGTAACAGGACGACTTGGAGTTGTACCTTGACCTTATGACAACTAGAACCGGATACTTAATAAAACACACCCTTCCAAGTTCCACAGACAACCCGGTGATCGCTTTTCCGCAGGGCGACGAGGAGAGGATCGCCGGGTAGGATTATGCTATGAGATGCTACTTGGAGATGCTACTTGGAGATGCAACTTGGAGGACTTCAAGCTACTCTCTTCTACTTGATGCAAGACGGTGGCTGCGAGAAGCGTAGTCTTCGACAGGATTAGCTATCCCCCTCTTAATCTGGCATTCTGCAGTTCAGTCCACTGATATGGCCTCCTTACACATATACCCATGCATATGTAGTGTAGTTCCTTGCTTGCGAGTACTTTGGATGAGTACTCACGGTTGCTTTTCTCCCCCTTTTCCCCTTTCCCTTCTACCTGGTTGTCGCAACCAGATGCTGGAGGCCTGGAGCCAGACGCCACCGTCGACGACGTCTACTACCCCGGTGGTGCCTACTACTACGTGCAGGCCGCTGACGACGTCCAGGAGTAGTTAGGAGGATCCCAGGCAGGAGGCCTGCGCCTCTTTCGATCTGTATCCCAGTTTGTGCTAGCCTTCTAAAGGCAAACTTGTTTAACTTATGTCTGTACTCAGATATTGTTACTTCCGCTGACTCGTCTATGATCGAGCACTTGTATTCGAGCCCTCGAGGCCCCTGGCTTGTATTATGATGCTTGTATGACTTATTTTATTTGTAGAGTTGTGTTGTGATATCTTCCCGTGAGTCCCTGATCTTGATCGTACACATCTGCGTGCATGATTAGTGTACGATTGAATCGGGGGCGTCACAGCCTTGAATACAGTTAGGTCAACAGTGTTGTGGTGTCTTTGGAAATATAGAAATTCTATGATTTTCAATAACACTACTTGGATCTCTGTTAACCAGGTGCTGAGACTGATCTTGAACACAGTCAGGAATTGGGCTATTCTCTCTCCGGATTCATGCAAGGAAAGACTGATGGTCTTCGCGGCACAGCTAGAAAATTTCTTTAGAAATGTATGCTGATCACCTGTGGCTGAACCCACATAACTTGCTGGCGTCCGACCCTTGGAAGAACCTCAAGATCTCTGAAGATGATGGGGGCTTCTTGTCGCCCAAGAAACGAGACCTTGGTGGCAAGACAATTTCGACCAGCCCTGTGTCGACACTCATCACATGCTGGTCTCCACAAGCTGCTACGGCGCCACCTATGAAGACCAGGAGGGCATCGTAGGAGGTCGCATGCACCGTGTAGGGGTTCTCCCGCACTCTAAGGCCATTTTTAGTTGTTCCCAAAACCCTTATCTTGTAATAAGGCACCCTAGTTTGAACCTTTTTCATTCTCTTGCTCTCGCTTTCCGAACAACTCCTCTTAGTGAGCAGATGTATGGACTTATGTTCGATGGTTTCATTTGAGTAATGAAACAGGGGAGGAGCCTCCATGTTCTTCTAAAAGAAATATATTCAAATCTTTCAAGGTGCTTAAATCTTCTTGCTTTTGCATCCATCGATGACGCACCGTAAGCAAAGCTCATTGCGCTTTTGAACCTCTTCCAAAGGGAGCAAACTGGTTAAAGCTAGAAGTTTGTAGGAGCAGCAGCCAAAAATGTCATCGATGTAGACCAAAATACACCAAAGCCACAATAAACTCATACGTACAATATAATGTAAAAAGGTAAATACAATTACTCTAAATAATTAGCACATGATATTGACATCGCTGGATGATCTTGCAATTAGGCAGTAATTGATCGCTTACCTTATCCTACCAAGTATTAACTTACTTCCATACTTAGCGGGGTTTTTTTTTGCGATGATACTTAGCGTATTTCGCAGCCTATCCCGTCTACATGATCTACACCTTCTGCTGCCCTCTATAAATCGCATGCACAAGGATCAGATCCATCGAGAAGATCAGTTGTGCTCGCCACCATTTGTTCATGCGCCGCAGGTTCGGGGTGAAGATGAATGCCAAGGCAGCCACGCCCATCTTGCTCCTCCTGCTTCTTGTTGGATGCCACGTGTTCTCCGCACACGGTACTAATAAATACCTTCTGTCTTTCCGTCGGAAAAGAGGATTTTTCTTGATGCTACTGGTTTTAGTCGCATAGATAATCTGAATATCTGACGATACGATGAAGGTGATGACGCCGAGGGATCGGGCGGCGGTCGCCGTGAGCTAGGCGAGGGCGGCGGCAGCGGCAGCAAGGCTCAGGTCGCCGGGTTGTGCGTCGACAGCCCGTGCGACGCGGACCCGAACCGGACGTGCTTCTGCTGCACGAGGCTGGCCAACGAGCCCTGCTACGACACGCTGAGGCAGTGATTCAGCGTCTGCCCCAACTGCAACTTCCCCTTCTGCCTGCCACCGGCGGCCTCAGCGGGCCGGCGTACTCGCTTCGTGTTAACTCCGGCGTCGGCGTGATCTGTATGCCGGCGATGGTTAGCTAATAAGGATTAATGTCGCGAGGCATCCAGAATGCAGAGTATGGAAAAGCGTATCATGTCTAACAGTGTAAGCGTGGAGTTAATTCTAAATCGACAGCGTCTTCTTTTCGGTGAATGACTGAATTTATTCTGATATCCTGAACTGCTACACATTCGACAAATTTCTTCCTTAGCGAACACACGACAAATTTCGGATACTTTCAGATGGATTTGGACAGAGTCAGGATCTTATTCCGCCCGCAGGACTTGCATGGTCTTCTTCGAGGGCTTGACACGCATGCCAGGCGCTGAGCATACGTGGACCTCAAAGGCACCCATGAGACTGAAATTTCCGGCATGGCCAGCTCTTTTTATGAGCATCTAGAGCCGGACTTTACAAATCCGGCTGCTCGAACGTCCGCGAAAGCGTTCGGGCGCGTCGATGTGCACTTGCGAGGCATGTTTTAAATTAGCCATTTTGCATTCGCTTCTGTCAGATTTACCAAAAAGGCTTTTGTCCTGCTTTATATTATAAAGCAAATCGCCTGAGCCAAACATTCAACCAGGCTCACACATCCACACACAAGTCTCACATATAAATAAGGTAGCAGAAGGGTTAATGCTGAGGGCACAGCTCAACAAGCCCTGGAAGCAACACACTCAGACACAACAAGACATGCAACATGTCTAATCGGGCTCCGGCGGAGGGGGCGGAAGCGGAGGCGCCACACGGAAGGCCATCGAGCGAAGGTCGGCGAGGAGGGTATTGATGACGTCCCAGTCCTAGGGGCGGCTAAGCGGTCACCATAGCTGCAAGTAACCACACATTTTGAAAATCGCGTCAGTCGCACGTCGAAGAGGCACCTTCTGAATAACACGCTTGTTGCGGATGGTCCAAAGCGTCCAGGCAAGGACCCCTACGCATATCCATCTAATATGGCGGTAGCGCGGGGGAAGGCGTGGATCTCCGCAAGTAAGTAGGGGAAGTTGGTGTTGCACCACTGTCCACCGACCGTCTCGCGGAAACAGGACCACATGAATTGGGCTGTGGAGCAGGAGAAGAAGATGTGATTAGTATCCTCCACCGTGCCGCATAGGGGACACATCTCATCTCCTGGTCCATTACGCTTGAGGACCTCTACCTCCGAGGGAAGGCGTCCTCGGATCCACTGTCACAGGAAGATCCTGATCTTTAGGGGAAGACGAATGTCCCTGATTAGGCTAAAGGGCTCAGGGGCCAACGAAGGAGCCATGGCCGCGTATAAAGACTTAGTGGAGAAGCAGCCGGATGGCTCCAGGCGCCAAGAAATGAAGTCAGGGGCGCCCTCTGATACGTCTCCGTCGTATCTATGTTTCGAAACACTTTTGCCCTTGTTTTGGACTCTAACTTGTATGATTTGAATGGAACTAACCCGGACTGACGTTGTTTTCAGCAGAATTATCATGGTGTTATTTATGTGCAGAAACAAACGTTCTCGGAATGACCTGAAACTTCACGGAGCAACTTTTCAGAAAATATAAAAAATACCTGCAAAAGATGAAGGCCGGAGGGGCACCACCTCTCCACGAGGGTGGGGGCGCCCCCCTACCTCGTGGGCCCCCTATTGCCTCTCCGACTCCAACTCCAACTCCATATATTGTGTTTCGGGGAGAAAAAAATCAGGGAGAAGAAATCATCGCGTTTTACGATATGGAGCCGCCACCAAGCTCTAAAACCTCTCAGGAGGGCTGATTCTGGAGTCCGTTCGGGGCTCAGGAGAGGGGAATCCGTCGCCATCGTCATCATCAACCATCCTCCATCACCAATTTCATGATGCTCACCGCCGTGCGTGAGTAATTTCATCGTAGGCTTGCTGGACGGTGATGGGTTGGATAAGATCTATCATGTAATCGAGTTAGTTTTGTTAGGGTTTGATCCCTAGTATCCACTATGTTCTGAGATTGATGTTGCTATGACTTTGTTATGCTTAATGCTTGTCACTAGGGCCCGAGTGCCATGATTTCAGATCTGAACCTATTATGTTTTCATCAATATATGAGAGTTCTTGATCCTATCTTGCAAGTCTATAGTCACCTATTATATGTTATGATCCGTTAACCCCGAAGTGACAATAATCAGGATACTTACCGGTGATGACCGTAGTTTGAGGAGTTCATGTATTCACTATGTGTTAATGCTTTGTTCCGGTTCTCTATTAAAAGGAGGCCTTAATATCCCTTAGTTTCCGTAAGGACCCCGTTGCCACGGGAGGGTAGGACAAAAGATGTCATGAAAGTTCTTTTCCATAAGCACGTATGACTATTTTCGGAATACATGCCTACATTACATCAATAAACTGGAGCTATTTCTGTGTCACCCTAAGTTATGACTGTTACATGATGAACCGCATCCGGCATAATTCTCCATCACTGATCCATTGCCTACGAGCTTTCCATATATTGTTCTCCGCTTATTTACTTTTCCGTTGCTATTGCTATCATCACTACAAAATACCAAAAATATTACTTTTACTAATGTTACCTTTTGCTACCGTTATCACTACTATCATATTACTTTGCTACTAAACACTTTGCTGCAGATATTAATTTTCCAGGTGTGGTTGAATTGACAACTCAGCTGCTAATACTCGAGAGTATTCTTTGGCTCCCCTTGTGTCGAATCAATAAATTTGGGTTGAATACTTTACCCTCGAAAACTGTTGCGATCCCATATACTTGTGGGTTATCACCCTCGACGTCCATGGGAAGAAGAGCGATATCCTGGAGGAGGGAGTCCCAAGCGGCCACCTCAAGGGGGCTAAAGGGGCGTCGGAAGGCGATACGCCCAAAGTCAATAAGGGTCGTCTCGACGGAGACCCGAGGGTCAACCGCTATGGCGAATAGGGCCGGGAAGCGATCGGCCAGGGGAGAGGCCCTTAGCCAGCGGTCGAAGCAAAACATGGTCGAGGACCCGAAGCCAACCATGATGGACGTGCCTATGCGGAGCACGGGTAAAAGCTGAATCGTAGCCTACCGGAACTGGGAGCAACCAGAGCGCTGACAGAAAGCTAGGGGTTGGCCCCGAAGGTACTTGTTTCTGATGATAGTAAGCCAGAGGCCGCCCTCCCCATTGGCGATACGCCAGAGCCAACGAGTCAGGAGAGCAATGTTCATGCGCCGAGAAGATAGGATCCCCAAACCCCCTGGTCCTTGGGTTTGCAAATGTCGGGCTAGCTTACCATATGGTATTTCTGCTTGTCCCCCTCGCCTGCCCAGCATCCCTAGATCCATACAAATCATGCAAAAAATCCTACGTACTACATCTACGTACTACTCTAACTACTCTTCATCTTCGGAGATGTCCACGACGATGGTGACGAGCACCAACTGGACGGGCGGGTAGGAGGGCTCTGGCTCATCCTCCTTCTGCTCGACCTCATCCATGTAGGCGAACATCTCAGCCTCGTCCGTGGCTTCTTGTACCCCCATCTCCTGCCGGTGATGGCGTCTTGCCTCTGCAGCCGACTCCGGCCAGAGGGAATCGAGGATAGTTTGCTCTCCGCCTGCAGATCCCCATCGTCAGCGTCCCCGATTGATGTCGCTTGAAGCTACGTCGGTATTTCCCCAAAGAGGAAGGGATGATGCAGCACATTGGCGGTAGGAATTTCCCTCAGATATGAAACCAAGGTTATTGAACTAGTAGGAGAACAAAGCAACACAACGTAAACAGCCTCTGCACATAGATAAGAAATCCTTGCAACCTGACGTATTAAAGGGGTTGTCAATCCATTTCGGGTAATGGTGCTACAAATTGGTGCGTGATGGGAAAAAGTTGTAATAGATTGGATAAATAGATCGCAAATAAAATAAAGTGCAGCAACGTATTTTTAGATTAATAGATCTGAAAATAAATGCAAATAAAAATAGATCACAAAGGCAAATAATATGAGAAAGAGACCCAGGGGCCGTAGGTTTCACTAGTGGCTTCTCTCGAGAAAAATAGCAAAGCGGCGGGTGAACAAATTACTGTTGGCTAATTGATAGAACTTCAAATACGCATGACGATATCCAGGCAATGATCATTATATAGGCATCACGTCCAAGATTAGTAGACCAACTCTTGCCTGCATCTACTACTATTACTCCACACATCGACCGCTATCCAGCATGCATCTAGTGTATTAAGTTCATGGAAAAACGGAGTAATGCAATAAGAATGATGACATGATGTAGACAAGATCTATCTATGTAGAGATAGACCCCATCGTTTTATCCTTAGTAGCAACGATACATATGTGTCGGTTCCCTTTCTGTCACTGGGATCAAGCACCGTAAGATCAAACCCACTACAAAGCACCTCTTCCCATTGTAAGATAAATAGATCAAGTTGGCCAAACAAAACCCAAATATCGGAGAAGAAATACGAGGCTATAAGATATCATGCATAAAAGAGATCAAAGAAACTCAACTACTTTCATGGATGTAAAAACATAGATCTGATCATAAACTCAAAGTTCATCGATCCCAACAAACACACCACAAAACGAGTTACATCATATGAATCTCCAAAAGACCATTGTATTGAGAATCAAGAGAGAGAGAGAGATGAAGCCATCTAGCTACTAACTACGGACCCAAAGGTCTACAAAGAACTACTCACGCATCATCAGAGAGGCACCAATGGAGGTGGTGAACCCCATTCGAGATGGTGTCTAGATTGGATCTGGTGGTTCTGGACTCTGCGGCGGCTGGATCAATATTTCATCAACTCCCCTAGGGTTTATAAAATATTGGGGTATTTATAAAGCAAAAAGGCGGTCCGGGGGGCACCCAAGGTGGGCACGACCCACCAGGGCACGCTTGGGCCTCCTGGCGCACCCTGATGCGTTGTGCCTCCCTCGGGGCTACCCCCCAGGCACAGCCAGGGCATGTTGTGTTCCTTCTGGCCATAAAAATTCTCCATAAAGTTTCATGGCATTTGGACTCCATTTGATATTGACTTTATGAGATGTAAAAAGCTTGGAAAACAGCAACTGGCACTTGGCACTATGTCAATAGATTAGTACCAAAAAATGATACACTGGTACGCGTCGATGCTAAACAAACGGTTTTTAACCCCTTTCCGCAATGGCATTTGGAACCGTCGCCAAGTGAGTGTGGGCGATAGGGGGGTCCTTCCCACATGACCCAGAAACCGTTGGGGATATGCCCTCCTGGCACACACGCTCGGCAAAATGAGCTCGTGTGCGACCGGCGAGCACTCAAATACAGAAATACATACAGTAGTGCTAAAAATACAATTATACAGGTGAAATCATTTCCGGTCGTAAGTACATCCTACACAGTCAGTTACCGCTAAATTTTTTTTTTCGTATATACATCCGACACAGTCACTCCAAGGAAAACGTTTGCGCAAGGTGGCGTAACGCAAACAGTTTTAAAGAGAATGTCGTGTGTGATTGTTCATTGATCCAACACTGTTTATTCCTAGAAACTATGTGCGTTACCTGAGGTCATCACCCACGGTGTTTTCTCATTAACCGTTTGCAATAGGAAAACCCAATTAGCAAGCTAATTGCCCTATTATTAATAATCCATTTACTAATCTAATTGACATTCATATTAACCACATAATATATTCCATTTTCATATTAAGGAAGCAGGATTTCATAATTGAAATACATCGGAGTACAACATGATATAGCTTCAGCACTCAGCTACCCCATTACACAACTGCACCAGCAGCAAGTTTCACATGCAACATCTAGAACCTTTGAAAATTAGCATCATAGACGGTACATAGAGAGATGCATCTCATCTGGAAAACTGCTGAAGCGGAAGGCGAATATTGAACCTTCATTCATGTTGAAGGTCTTTGCAACATTAGGCCAGCCTGTGGATGATTGACCGTCCATCCTTCGACCTCTTCAGGAACACTTCAATATTAAACCATGGGTGTTGTATGAAAAATTTCCTCACCTCCTGACCACAAAGGTGGTTTGAGAGGTAATCATCAGTGCACCTTGAAAACAAGTATGTGCATAAATATCTTCTCTATATTGGAAATAGGGCAACGGAATAAAAAAAGGCAAGGTATAATAGCTAGTACCATCTTGTAAACCTCAGTGCTTCCCATTGTTTTCCTACAACACATATAAGGTAGTTAGTCATCAGGTTAAGTAAGGGTTCGCATGCTATCAGTAAAATATGTTGATGAAAAATAAGCACATTGCAAATTCATCAGATTAATTCAAGCCACATGGAAAACCCATTTATCCAAACCAAGCATGATTAAGAACTAGGAAATATAGCACTTGTATATGTTTTTGATGTATTAAGTGCAGACAAATTAGATTTATTCCTCACATGGTATACAATAACAGAATGTAGCCACATCAATTGAACATCGCATTGCAGAATAGAACCAAGCAGTTAACTAAACACCACAACAAATGAACCAAACGTTAACTGGCTAAATTTTTTTTAATAATACATTTTATAATTAATTTTCACAAATACTACGCTTAAAAAAACAATTTCAGAAATAATACACTGTCGGCCCGCTGCGGACCGACTGGGCCTAGTCAGCCCATAGCAGGACGACTGGGTGCACTCGGCCAGTAGCTGGCCGACAGCTGGGCAACCTGCCACGTGTCGCGTGCGGATTGGGCAGGCCACGTCGCGAGGGGGGAGAGAGGGAGCTGTCAGCACGGCGGTCACGGGGCGAGCCCCTGTCGGCTTACCGCAGGCCTATCGGCTTACCGCGGGCCGATCGGCCAGCTGCGGGCCGACAGGGTGTGGACCCACCTCACGCGCCACGGTAGGCTCCCTGCCTCTTCTTCCTCCTCCCACGCACGCGAGGTTCTTCTTCTGTTCTTTCCTTCTTCTCTCTGTATACCAAAATGCCCCCAATTTCTACACCTAAATGAACCATTTATTTGCAGATTTGGCACCGTGAATGGATTCTACTCAGTTAGGGCAACCAAAAGAGACCTCGATCTACTGATGGGGTAGCTCGTGGCAGTCGTGGTGAGCATTTAGGTGGAGTTTTTTTTCCAGCTCATTGGTGGAGCTTGTTGCGGCGGTGGAGGTGGAGGTGGTGGTGGAGAAGTTGGGGCAGTGTGGTGGAGGCGGTGGAGGTGAAGCTCCGGCAGTTTGGTGGAGTTTCCCGCTCCGATTCCGGTGATTGAAGGCCGTCGTTCGTCGTTCGCACGCATGCTTCAAGGGTATATTTCAACCAACATTTTATTTTTCGTAGGTGCTCCGGTAGTATTTGTTAATATGTTTCGATGTGAAATAAATTAGGTGTGTGATTATTGTTATTTGCTCCGGTAGTATACGTAAATATATTTAGATGTTAACTAATTAGTTGTGTAAAAATATTTTAATTGCTCCGGTAGTATTAGTCAATGAAAAAAATAGCGCGCTACAGAAAATAGCGTCACCGCTGAAAATATGCTATTAGCGTGCTATAACGTGCTATAACGTGCTATTAGCGAGGCATTATACATTGATTTATTTTAGCGAGACAATTCTCTATATGCTATAGCGTGCTATTAGCGGCGATATAGCACGCTATTTTTTCAGTGGTATTAGTTGCTCCATTAATATTTTGTAATATATAGCTAGCTAATATATAGACATGTCTAATATTTATTAGTGGGGGTATATTAAGTTGTTGCTTAATACATGTATTTCGTTGTTGAAAAAAAATAGGTGAGCCGAGATGTTCGATGTAGTGAACTTCAGATTTTGCTATGGTCCTGGTACTTTCCAAACAACTAAGATGGGAGCAGATCTGAGTGAATTTACTCATATAGATGTGCTAATGAGCGCACCTCAAACATGGTCAGTCAGTCAGTCGAAAGAATGGATTGCGACAAGTTTAGGTCTTGATACTGAAACACACACCGTCGGTGTTCATGCATTGTGGACACGGTCAAGTTCAATAATTTACTTTTATTTGAGGCTGATAGAGCGAGACTCCGAATGGGTGCGGTGGTTACAAGGTTGTGAACGAAGGGGATGCAATCCTGTTGCTTTAGTTCTTCCCGTCGTGAAGGAGGTCACTGCACATGAAGGCGAGGGTGGCTACGATCCTAGTCATAGCAGTGTAGGGAGGCAGTTATCTATGTCAAATGCTAGAGATGATGGTTACGAACAAGGACAAAGCAGTCAGGTAGAAGGAGGAAATGCTTATGGTTATGAACTAGGGCAGAGTAGTTAGGTAGAAGGAAGAAATGCCGATGGTGATTACAATGGCGAGGTGGATGCTGGCGAGGTAGATGGGCACATGCAGGACCAGATGGAAGAAGAAGACACCGATGTTGAAAGGGGTCATGCCGATGATTCTGACGAGTCAGATGAAGAAGAAAATGCAGAGGAGGTCCCGAATCCTGCATCGTGGAATCATGACTTCTCATCTGCAATGACCGTGAATGATGGACATGATTCAGCCTGGCAATATCACCAAAACAATATTGCGACGAATGCTATGTATCCAAACAAGCAAGCCCTGAAAGATGCAATAATTAACTGGGCAATGTCCATGCAAAGGGTTTTCACAGCTCAGGTGTCCAGTCAGAAATTCCTGACAATGGTATGCAAGAACGCAGATTGTCCCGCCAGGGTGCACAGCTTTCTCCCTAAGTATGGCACAAGTTGGGTGATAAGTGACTTAGTTAATCACAGTTGTCTTATTCCCTGCATCCCTCAGGATCATGCCAACCTTTCATCGACGCTTATTGCTTGGTTGTTTTACGATGAGATAGTGCAGGGCAAAGCTATGGAAGTGAAGGCAGTCCAGACAAAAGTCTTCGCCAGGTTCAAGTATAGAATTTATTATGGCAAGGCTTGGAGGGCTAAGCATGCGGCGCTTGAGAGGAGATTTGGTTCTTATTTTGATGCATATGACTCTGTTGTCCAGCTCCTCCACACCCTGCAGCAGTGGAATCCAGGCACCTATATCGATATCCAAGACATGTTCATGCCAGAGTTCCCAGCTGTGAGGGTGCTGCATCGTCTCTTCTTCTCTTTCGGTGTATGCATCGAAGCTTTCAGGCATTGCCGACCGGTGATATGTGTTGACGGTACTTTTCTCACAGGCAAGTACAAGGGTTAGATCCTGACAGCCATAGGTCAAGACGGCCAAAATCAAGTCGTCCCACTCGCATTTGCTTTTGTGGAGAGTGAGAACATTGAAAGTTGGACATGGTTCTTTAGGCAATTGAAAATATTAGTTTTGAAGGAGAAGCCCAATGTGTGCATCCTTCATGACAGGCATGCAGGTATACTCAGTGCGATAAGGACACTGACAAACCCAGGCCCTGAGGAACAAGTTCCATGGAAGGACTTGCAGAGTCGTTGGTGCATGCGCCATCTGGGGGCTAATTTCTTCTCGCAGTTTAGAAATAAGAACCTGATGAATCTGTTCAAAAAACTCTGCAAGCAGAACCAGCTATGGAAGTAGAATTTGATACGCGACAGACTTAATGTGTGCATGCAGAGACACGTGAGGGACAGGAAAGCTGCAAGAGATGCAGCGGTGAGGGCACATGTTGAAGCAGTAGCTGCACAATTGGCAACATGAACAGCGGCCGTGGAGGAGGAGCCTATTGGACTATGTGACCTGCCAGGCTTTGACCCACCTGGTACTAGGAGAAGGCTTGGGAGGTCGATTAAAACCTTCGAGCAGTGGATAGAGCATGAGCCTCTAGAGAGGTGGTCTTTGCTACATGACACACATGGAGCACGATACGGTGTCATGACAACAAACCTCACAGAAACATACAACTTTGTCCTTAGAGGAAACCGGGCATTGCCACTTACAGCCATCGTTGAGGGTATTTTCTATGGCACCGTCAAGTATTTCAGAGATAGAGGTCAAAAAGCAGAGCAACATATCTTCAACAACCCGAATACACGGTACTGTGAAAGAGTCACGAAGTACATGGACAACAAGATGCAAAAAGCTAGATCACACACTGTAGTCGCCATCGGTAATCAAGAAAGAAGGTTTGAGGTCCGCTTAGCCAACAACAAATTCGGATGTGCAAATGAGTTGAGGACGCATGAGTTGAAAATTGGTAATGAAGCCTGGCCAACGTGTGAGTGCACATGCAACAAACCGAAATTGCTTCACCTACCTTGCTCACATGTACTTGCTGCTTGCGGGCAGCTTGGAATGGACGCAATATCGTTTGTGTCTCCATTTTTCTGAAAGAGTTTGTCCTCAATACCTGGACAGGTGAGCTGATGGGTTTTCGATCAATGGGTAATTTCAACAATGTCAACCCCGCTGAAAGGCGTTACATTCCAAACCCAGAGCATATGCGTACAAGTAGAGGCAGACGGCATTGTCGGCGCATCTGGAATGATATGGATGAATCTGAAGTAGGAGGTCTGACTAGGCAATGCATTCTGTGCAATGAATTTGGCCATAGGGACACTAATTGTCCCACTTTCGTCACTGGGCGTGGACGAGGCAACCGGGGAAGACGAGGAGGAAGAGGCAGTAGAGGAGTAAGGGCGAGAGGAAGAAGCTAAGCTAGCAGTAGTATGTTTTGAATTTGTATTAACTATGGCACTATGTTCTGAATTTGTATTAAGTGTGGCACTATGTTCTAAATTTGTATTAAGTGTGGCACTATGTTCTAAATTTGTATTAAGTGTCGCACTATGTTCTGAATTTTTATTAAGTGTGGCACTATGTTCTGAATTTTTATTAAGTGTGGCACTATGTTCTAAATTTATATTAAGTGTGGCACTATGTTCTGAATTTTTATTAAGTGTGGCACTATGTTCTGAATTTTTATTAAGTGTGGCACTATGTTCTGAATTTTTATTAAGTGTGGCACTATGTTCAGATTTTTTTATGTATAGGAATGTCGGAAATGTGGTTGCTGAATGGGGACATTGGTAGGGGTCATCATGGTGCGATATGGTATGAGCGCAAGCTTGAGCCTCTGGTCACTCGCACTCCTAAAGAAAACTGGATGATACACCCAGGATGGCTTCAGCGGTACGTGTTTTATTAATTTGCACACTGACATGCATATTAATGGGAGACACTAACTGAAATGTTCTCTGATGAAGGTTGAAATGGGCCGGCCTTTTACCTTTCGCGCGTCTGGTTGAGTCTATCCCGGGTGAGAAACGCATCGCCATCGACAGGTCCTTGCTGAGCTGCTTAGTGGACCGTTGGAGGCCACAGACCCACACGTTTCACTTCCGATGGGGAGAGATGGCTCCTACTCCGAAGGATGTGTCACTTTTTCTCGGACTACTGTTGGCAGGTCATGCCATAGGACCGTTGGACGCACCGGCTGGTTGGGAGCGAGCCCTTACACAACGTTTTCATGGTGTTTTTCCGGATGCTCCGGATCCGGTATGGGAGCATCACGGACCTAAGTATGAGTGGTTCTCAATTTCCGGGTAATTTCCCTAACCTCTTATCTTCAAGTTATTGTGCATATGGTTTTACAGAAAATAACTGTGGCTAACTAAAACTTTCTCTTTGCTTAATGCAGATCCAAAACTTCCGGGCGCCGTTGACCGCGGAACAGATCACTCGGAGCCTGGAGGCCTACTTAATGTGGCTTTCCGGCAAGGTGATGTTCACAGAGAACCATGTCACCACTATTAACGCGCTCCACATCCCTATGGCACTCGAGATAGCGAGCGCTCAGACGACAGATCAGATCAGACAGAGGAGTTGGGGTTCGGCGGTCTTAGCGGCTACATACCGAGGTATGTGCAACGGTTGCCAGCTTACATCGAGAAAGCCAGCCCTTCTTGGATGCCCTCTATTCCTACAGCTATGGTCGTGGGAGAGGTTCTCTATAGGGCGACCAGATGTACGTGTTCGTGAGCCTATAGACGCCATGTTTGATGCTGACGGCATCGACATGCCTACTTTCGGTCTGTGTTGGACACGTCGCGAGGTATGCACCATGTTATAGTTTAATGCAACTTTTTTCTGCACAAGAGATAGTTCGATGCTAGCGGCTACTAACTTTTGTTTTCTGCAGAGACGCTTTGCTAGTGATCAGACCAGGAAGGCATACACATCATTGAACGAGCAGTTCGATGCGTACACCGGGGTCATCTGGCAGCCCTACACGGAAGCAGCCATACAAGCGAGATACCCTGGTGGTCTGTCTGTGCTATGCACAAGGGACCGAGATTACTGGATGACAAAATCAAAAATCATCTTCGATGTCTTTGTCGAGGAGATGGCACAATAGAGGGTTATGAGGCAATTTGGTCTTCTGCAGTTGGAGCTGCCTCCCCCTATAGAGAACCCAGTGCCAGCACACATCCACAGGTATTAACTAATTTTTCAATGTTGCATTATCTTTCATAGTAATCCATTCGAAGCTTTAGGTAATTGTTGAACACACACCACAATTTTAGGACGACAAGGAAGGGCATGACCAGGACAACTGCCGACTGGCTAGTTAGACTAGAGCCGTATGTTATAGAATGGGAGACATCAAACACACATCTATGGCACGAGAATCACAATTTTGATCTCGATGAATTCAATCTCTATTTGCGGCGCTACATGACCGGAACACGATTACGCATCGTTGAGCACTCCCACCCAGAGGAGATACCGGATCCTACACCGTCGGATATGTACCCGAGCTATGACACTTCGGGCTCTAGGCAGTACGTGGTAAGATATATTTTCTTTAAGTAATGTTGTCACATACTTTGACGTGCAATAGACATACATTATTAATCATCATGGAAATTTGCAGGCTACCTTAACACATGAACTCTACTAGGACGTGACCACCTTTGGACGATCACTGTCGTCTGGACCTCTTCTTCAGCACCGTCCAGTGCTACAGCCCTTCTTGGAACGAATTCAGAACAAGATACGGACTGTGTACGAGGCTATCACGTGCACCCGGAGAACCTATGTTGTTCAGCACCAGTAGCAGCAGCCACGTCACTCCATGCACCGACATCAACCACGTCCACGTCTAGCACATCAGCTGACAACCAGGCCACCCCGTCCTGACCAACCTGGCAGTTGAACGTGGCAGCAACCACAGCAATATGGTCCCACGTCGAGCTTCGTGTTTTCTCCACAGCCACAGCAACACGGTCCCTCGTTGAGCTTCGTGTTTTCTCCGCAGCCACAGCAGCACGGTCCCTCGTCGAGCTTCGTGTTTGAGCCAGAGCAGCCGTCACAACCAGCAGGTAAGTGTCTTCATTTTTATTGTTTTCAATATTAATTGAGGCGACCTCATTCTTAATGACTAAATGTTCCATCGTGCAGGAGCCTACGGATATCATGCGTCTATGTCAGCATCACATGATACGTGGGGGAGTGATCAACATCCCTAGGAGAACATACATGCTCAGATGTCGCAGCACACCCCAGTGGATGAACATGTATTCGACTCCTCCACCAGGCCCCACACAGGATACACAGCATGACCAGGGAGAGTCTAAAATTCCTCCTCGTAACATTAGGCCACCTAACAGGTTGGGATGGTCGCCGCTTCCAGATCCGCCTCCCCGCCAGGCCAGACGTCGTCACTGACGCTTCCATCTATCAGTAGAGACATGACCACCTACTTATGTATGAGACTTATGTCTATTCTATGTATGAGACAAATGACTATGTACTTATGTATGAGACATATGCCTACTCTATTTTAGTACTCTATTATCCGAACTACAACATCATATTTAGATAGAACATAATTCTCGTACAACAAGACAGTATAAACAACTAGATAGAACTACATCTAAATTAACGGTACATACGACTAAACTTACAACATACATCATAAAAACTACATGAAGTCATCATCGTCATCCTCCGTCGATGCAAAACTCTTGCCCTTCGAGGATGCAGAACTCTTACCCTTGGACGATGCAGAACTCTTGCCCTTCGAGGATGTAGTACTCTTGCCCTTGGACGATGCAAAACTCTTGCTCTTAGATGATGCAGAACCCGGAAGCGGCGGCATGAAGATATCATCTTCGTCCTCGCTCTCCTCAGTCCATAAAAATGGATGATTTTCTACAGTCCTTCTGAAAGTTTCACTCTCCGGCTCCACTACCTTCTTCCACCTTGCATGCAACCTAAGAAGTTCTATACGTACCTCCTCATAGGTCCTTTCAGGCCACCCAGACATACGTAATTCATGAGCCAACTCATTCATTATGGTGTCACTACCGGTCAGTTCGTCCCATGGAACTATCCTATTGTCCACCCTGAAATCGGTAGCTAGCCTCAGAAGAGTCCTGCTCATCTCAGGGTGAAAACTACGATCGAAAGGATAATGGGACATCTCAACTACACTACACTGGAATGCTTATCCTCCTCTGTCTGAAGGGGGTTTTATAGGTAGGGATGAGAAAATGGCGGGAAAGAATGACTGCGGTATGGCGGGAAACGGGTGGCGGGAAAGAGTTGGTGCGAACATATGGCGAGAAAATATTACGGGCAAAGGGTTGCACGAAATACGTCATAGTTTATAAAAAAATCCAGGGAGCGTTCGGAAAAAAAATGGTGGCATGCACCGGTCGGCCCACAGCAGGCCAATTAGTCCCTGTCGGCCCGCAGCTGGCCAATTCGTCGTTGTCGGCCCACAGCAGGCCAATTAGGCTCTATCGGCCCACTACTGGCCGACTGGACCTGCACTGGTGGGCCAGCAGCTAGCCGATAGGGTCTCAGTCGGCCTGCTGTGGGCCGACTAGGTCCACTCGGCCGGCTGCGGGCCGACAGTGTATTATTTTCGAAAATTATTTTTTGAGCGTAATATTTGTGCAAATTAATAAAAAATGTATTATTTAAGAAAATTAGCCGTTAACTGAGCACCACATTGCACAATATAACATACTCCTAATAGAAGATCAGACAGTTAACCAAACCAAGCATGCTTAACAACTTGAAAATATTGCACCCTGAAGAATTGAACATCACATTTGCAGAATTGAACCAAGCAGTTAACTGAACACCACATTGCACGACATATAGAACATATACACTATAGCAGAAGATTGCAAGGTAAAAGTAGGTAGCACAATTCACTAGAATTTGTTAAGGAAAGGCAGTAGCTAGAAAACTAAACATTGGTCCTTATAGTGAGCTAATAAGACAAGCTACTCCTCATTGTCGGAGATATCAATGACGACTAGCTCCTTGGACATGGAAGAGGGTGAGGCCTCCGCGTCGTGGGTGCCCTTGTTGTAGTGGTGAGCTGCCTAAGCCGCTCCGGGCACCCACCTGCTAGCTCTCGAGATGAGGTAAGCACGTGCATGCTGAGAAAACACCTCGTGGTATTCATCGAAGGCACCACCAGTTGCCTCAAGAAAACGCCATGAACTGTCGTTTAAAGCAGCCAACGCGTCGCGGCGTTGGCGCGCGAGGCGTCAACGGTGGCCTCGACGGCGATGTGCTCCTCCAAGATCTGGGGGTCGGCATGAATGGCAGCCATCGCGACCTCATCCGCGCATGCAGCCGCGATTTGCTTCTCCGCTGCAAATGCTCCTTGAGGTCCTGGCTATACTGCGTGCACCATGGCTTAGGCCGGCGCTTATTTGGTGGAGGGGTCGATGATTTGGGTGGAAGGTGTCATGCTCGTGCCGGCGATTGGGGCATGTGGGATGTGGAAGGAGGAGGAGGAGGATGGGGGTCGGCTGTGGGTTACCTGCCTGGATAGGTGAGGCCGAGCAGCGTGAAGGAGGGTCACCGGCGAGGAGGCGGCGCTGCAAGCAAGGAGTGAAGGTTTCAACTTGGAAAGGAAGGCGAAAACAGTGGAAATATGGCTTTTGGTAAGGAGGGCGGGGAGGTAGATATTTCCGCGGAAGCCGAAAATTTGGAACCGCTTCAGCGCAAAACTGGCGCACAAAGTGTCATCAGACACGGTCCCTTATTCAGAGCGGGCTATGGAGTGTAGCCATCGCACCTTCTCGCGTAAGCCGTATGCATACTATACTACGACGATGCTCCAAGATATTTTGTGTTGCATCTCACACGGTTGGTTATAATAAACCGTGTGGGATCTACTTAATTTTTCATCTTGATTTGAATTACATAACTACACTAAGTGGCCATGGATGGTTTTTGAATTGATAGGCCTTTTATCTGCAGTGATCATAAAAGAATTGGAGTTATTCAGGGTTCATTTGGACATTTTTATGCATTAACCGAGTTTTCAATGCATTTATGTACATAATTCAAATTTGAACTACATGCACATTCTCCAGTGCATATAAATTGGTTGAAAAATCAAATCTTTGTCCTTGGGTGCATGCTTAGGTCCAATGCAAGAAATGGGAATGAATGCCA
Source organism: Triticum aestivum (assembly GCF_018294505.1). Taxonomy (NCBI): domain Eukaryota; kingdom Viridiplantae; phylum Streptophyta; class Magnoliopsida; order Poales; family Poaceae; genus Triticum; species Triticum aestivum. The sequence continues at coordinate 214,527,196 of NC_057809.1, forward strand.
AACATCCTGCCACCATCACTTGGCCGCAAACATTGAGATACCTGGTTTTTGAATTCTATTAAATCCGAAACTCATCTGAAATTCATGAAACTTGGCATGCTATCATGGAGCGGCATCAACATGTCGTGGTAAATTTTGTGTCCCATTTGGGACGGGTTTGGGTATATGCTTCTCACAAACCATAGCTTCTCATAACAAGCATGATGGTCTCGGTAGGGAACCCCCCCCCCCCCACCTTTGGGGACGAAACAATATCCATTGCCTCTTATTGCTTTCAAAAAATTCTCGCGTCAACATAGAACAACAAGAGTGTTGTGTTATTTTTTGTGATTTTTCAGGGTTCGTTTCGACATTTTTATGCATTAATTGAGTTTTCAATGCATTTATGTGCATAAGTGAAATTTGAACTAAATTGGTTGAAAAATCAAATATGTGTCCTTGGGTGCATGCAAGAAATGGGAATGAATTTCAAACACCAGGGCACCGTTGATTGCCAGCAAAATGTCGAGATACTTTATTTAAATTCTAGTAAATCTAAAACTCATCTGAAATTCATGAAACTTGGCAAGCTATCATGGAAGGGCACCCGACATGTTGTGGTATTTTTCGTGTCCATTTTGAGAGAAGGCGCACTCGAATAATGACAACCAACAAAGGCATTTGAAAAAATAGCTGCCACTTTAATATCTCAAACGTTTGTATAATTCAAACCATGTGTGTTCTGTTAACCATTCATGTGACGCCACGTGTCTTGGTTTAATGGCTATAGGAGGTGCCGTGTGGACAGCTGCTTGACTGGACGAGAGGCGTGCGAGCGCAGTCAGGTGCACAGGCTCACCAGGAAGCGTACAAGTTGTTCAACACATGATTTGTGCATCTCTTCAATGCAAACGGTTCAGATTACGGTATACAAATTAAAGCCAGACTTCGGCGCTAAGTCAGGAGACACTGCGATTTGTAAAAATATACAGCTAAAAATCAATAGCACTATCTATTTTTTGCAACTAAAATTCAGTAATTAAGCATAGATTTCATTCATACTAGAGATTAAGCAGTTGTTCTCACCGGGAAGCAAGACAGCCTTGGACCGCCACCCGCCTCGCTCCCACTGGTCTATATTAATGGTGCCGCCGAGTGGCTGTACCCCCATCCTCGCCACACACGCAATTCCTCTCTCTCCGCCCGCATCCTCGACGCCGCTCTGAGTCCTCAAAGCCGTCAGTGTACGAGGATGCCGCCGAAGTTCCCCATCGGAAGGAGTGGCAACGCCGGGGCTGCTGAAGCACCAGAGCATGGCATGAATATGGACATAGAGGTTTCCCGTCGCTGACGACGAGGTGTAGAACGAGGCTGCCAACAAGCGGAGGCGGGTCGAGAAAGAACCGCAAGCGACTCCAGCAGGCCTAGACTTCATCAACAACCTCCCCGATGATATGTTGATAGTCATCATATCCCTCCTCCCAATCAAATATCGGGCGAGGACAGCCGCCCTTTCCCGGCGGTGGCACGCCCTATGGCTGCGCACCCCTGTCGACCTCCTCGATGCCCACAAGCTCTGCCATGGCTATCGCCAAAGCTTGGATCCGTTATCCCAGATCCTCGGCAGTCACGATGGCCCAATCAAAGGCCTTATCACGGGCAAGTTCGGTTCCAAAGGCAAGGACCGAGCCAAGCTTGATGAGTGGTTCTGATCCCCCGCCATAGATCAGGTCGAGAAGCTAAGTTATAATGATGGGCATATGCGCTTGCTGCCAACGTTCGTGCTCCGCTTCGCGCCCACGCTGCGCATTGCCAAGTTCATGAACTGCCATCCCCCCTTAGTGATGTGCCTGCTCTTTTTCTACCATGACTGAAGCACCTCGAGCTCATCGCCGTCCACATCCCAAAGGATGACATGGAGCGCCTGCTCCACGACTGTACTGCACTCGAGTTCCTTCGTCTTTAGGTGATGAATTGGTCGAGTACCTTGCACATCACCTCCAGGACTCTCCGGACTATTTATGTGTGTTGCTGGTGCTGCAATGAGAGATCACAAAAGGTGGACCACAATATGGTCATCCAGGACACACCTTCACTTAAGAGATTACTTGTAGTTGATCAACAAGGTCCAACAAGAATCAATGTCATTTCTACGTTGAAATTGAAAGTGGTGGGCTACTCGTTTGTCAAATACTACAACTTTCAGGTACAACATTCACCTTATATACCTCTCCTTCTTGATATCAACGTTATTTCTAGTTTTTAAGACGAATGTTCATCTGTCATCCAGCGAAGCTTCACCCAGACTCTGGGAACAGTGAAGGTCTTGGAACTAGAATCTGTTGGCCCCAACCTGGACCAAATTGTCAGTTGCCTGAGATGCTTTTCGTGCCTGTCAAAGCCGTATATCGAGGAGATGTTCCTTTCCCGTTAAATGTTAACCATAAGGGAGTTCAATTTTTTTCACCTTTTCCCAAGTTTACAATGACAATGTACTATGATTTCTGAAGGAATTTTGGAGGATTTTAGGACATACACCCCCACCCCGTATTGGTTGCTTCATTCATATGGTTACAATCTTCCATAAGCATTTCTCCTTTGGATTCATCTGTCCTCGTTTTCTTAGGGATTTTTTCATCCAATCCAACCTCTTGTGAAGAAGGCTACATGTTTCTAGATTGTAATCAAATGCCCATGTTAATCATGCCAGATTGAAGATGGCACATTGGTGCATTTTACAAATCCTGCAAACCAAACGGGCATGTAGCAGTGTTCAAAACTGCATGTAGGCACTAACACGTTCTCTTCTTTTGCAGATAATAATAGGCCCGGAGGTGGAAAATGTTTATAATGACAATCACATCGAATGCATGGATCTGCATCTCTCAAAAATTACTTTGAACTCCTACCGAGGGACCTTACCGGAGATTACACTCGCCAGGTTCTTCCTTGCCAGAGCAAAGGTGCTGAGGGTACTGAGGTTGAACACACATTTAATTAGGAAAGATCAATGGTATGATTATCAGAGCCAGCAGGTACTGCGGAATGGAAGTGCCTCAAAAATGCCAAACTTCGTATTGGAAGAGCATATGGCAAAGCAATTGGAAGTCATTGTGTCAAACCCATACATGACTTGTCAGTGGCTGATCCCTTTTCAAAAATGACGCGGTTTGCAATGTTTGAATTTGGGCATTGTAATCTTTGAATTTGAACCTTGCAATATTTATGATATTTGTTATATTGAACCATTTATGTTCTCTTGTCTCAACACAAACAGTTTATCCGAGTGAACCGCATGTCATATATCACACACACCTTGATCTGTCTGACCGTTTCTTTTGTGTTGCCTAATCACAAACAGTTCATCTGAGTGAACTGTATGTTGTACATCGCACACACCTTTATCTGGCTGACCGTTTCTTTTGTGTTGCGTAATCACAAACAGTTCATCCGATTGAACCATATGCTGTACATCGCACACACCTTCACCTGGCTGCCCTTTTCTTTTGTTCCTCCTCATCGAAAACAGTTAATTGAACTGAATTGTATGCCCTGAATCACACACACAATTAAAATCTGGACCGTGTTTGATGCATCCTCCATCACAAATGTTTTGCACCTTTTTTGACGGTTTTTACACCATCGTTTGTGATTATTGCATCGCACACAGTTTAGTCGAAGGGTATCTGATCGTAGTGCCGCGTTAGCAGCATCCTGCAGTAGTGATATAAAATGACTATAAAATGATTATAAAACATCCAAGATTGATAATATAACAACATGGAATAATAAAAAATTATAGATACGTTGGAGACATATCAGCATCCCCAAGCTTAACTCCTACTCGTCCTCGAGTAGGGAAGTGATAAAAACAGAATTTTTGATGTGGAATGCTGCCTAACATGTCATATCATATTTCTTTCTTTATAGCATGGACATTTGGAATTTTATATTGTTCAAATCAATAGTCTAGTTTTGACATGATAATTTAAATACTCAAGCATATCAACAAACTACCATGTCTCTCAAAATATCAATGCTAAAATAAGCTATCCCTAGCCCATCATGCTCAACCATTGATCAATTCATGAAACACACTCGCATATTAGCTATGTCCAATACTCAAGTAAGATCATATTGCCTCCTAGTTGGTGCTTTTGTAAGAGAAGATGGAGACTCAAATTCAAAATAAAAATTGCATAAAGGAAAAGATAGGCCCTTCGCAGAGGGAAGTAGGGATTTGTAGAGGTGCCAGAGCTCAAAGCAAAAAACTTAGAGATAAAAACATTTTGGGAGGTGTATCCACCCCACCAACAAAAACGACTTAGAGTTCCCAATACTTTCCATGCTTAGATATATCATAGGCGGTTCCCAAACAAAAAATAAAGTTTATTCCTTTTGCCACCATACTTTCACTTTCCATGGCTAACCGTATCCACGGGTCCCTCCATACCAACACTTTTCAAGGAATTATTATTTGAGAACATAAAGTCACTGGTGCACGTCGGTCCTAAACAAATGGTTTTTAATTCCTTTCTGCGACGGCCTTCAAAACCGTCACCAAGTGAGCGTGTGTGATATGGGGTCCTTCCCACACGACCCAGAAACCGTCGGGGATATGGAACAGTGATCCAGAGGCCTTCCAAAATGTAATTGTGTGCGATGCAGCACACACTAAATTCTTTCGCACGTGTGGTACTAGTATCGGTGATTAAGCATTTCTAATGACGTAGTGAAACCATACGGTCTGTCGTAACGAACCGTTTGGGAAACAGTATGTAAGGCACATGGGCAAACATATGAACTGTGTGCGATTTGTGACCTATTACACATGAGTTTTCTGCGTAACCCGTCTGCCATCCTAGACTCCATCGCACATGTTTTCCAAAAATTATCGTCTATGATAATGTTCTATCACAAACGGTCCAGGAGCCCCTTTGTCGGTGTAAAAACCGGCGGATCTCGGGTAGGGGGTCCCGAACTATGCGTCTAGGCGGATGGTAACAGGAGGTAGGGGACACGAAGTTTTACCTAGGTTCGGGCCCTCTTGATGGAGGTAAAACCCTACGTCCTGCTTGATTAATATTGATGATATGGGTAGTACAAGAGTGGATCTACCACGAGATCAGAGAGGCTAAACCCTAGAAGCTAGCCTATGGTATGACTGTATGTTGTCCTACGGACTAAAACCCTCCGATTTATATAGACACCGGAGAGGGCTAGGGTTACACAAGGTTGGTTACAAAGGAGGAGATATACATATCCATATTGCCTAGCTTGCCTTCCATGCCAAGTAGAGTCCCATCCGGACATGAGACGAAGGATATCGTCCGGCTATCCGGAGACCCCCTAATCCAGGACTCCCTCAGTAGCCCCCGAACCAGGCTTCAATGACGATGAGTCTAGCGCGCAGTGTTGTCTTCGACATTGCAAGGCGGGTTCTTCTCGAACTTTCAAGTGTTCGTAAGCAGTGTCCGGCTCCATAAATGTTGAACCTCTCGGCTTTTGTGCCCAATAAGGGCTATCTCCCACGCGTCGAATGAATACGAGGCGCCAGGGCGTTTTTACATTCGCCCCCCTAGCCAAATAAATAAATTGTCTATTAAAGGGATGGGGATTCTTAGATCCGATACATATCATCCTCCCCCAACGAGAATACATTAGAGCGTGCTTCAGAAAGATCCATTCCAGCATGGCCGACCTCCGCAGCTCCTCCTCCCGCCCCCGTAGCCCTAAGCCCGGTGATTGGGAGAGGTGTTCAGTCCCGCAAAGTCGATTAGTCGAGCTATAGACTAAGGGATTTCTCCCTCCAGCGTATATGGTGCCCGTTCGAGCCGGGCTCGCCACCTACAATGGCGGGGCCCAAGCGGAGAGCCTTCCTTGTCCCTCCATGGGAGAACGGGTCTGCCTTGTTCCTTATTTACTAAGGGGACTCGGATTTCCAATTCATCCGTTCCTCCGTGGGCTCCTGGAGTTCTACGGCCTCCAATTACACAATCTCACCCCTGCCTCCATTCTACATATCGCCGGCTATGTTGCTCTCTGCGAGTTGTTCCTGGGCTGCGAGGCTCACTTCGAGCTGTGGAAAAGGCTATTCTGCCTTGTCCCTTGCACTCAGAGGGAATCACTTTATCAAGTGGGCGGAGCCGAAATATGGCGCATCGCCGATACCGGATACCTGTCCGGTACCCCGAAGAAGTCGTCCGAAGACTGGCCTTCAGAATGGTTCTACATGGAGGACGTCCCCCTTCCAGACCCTATTCGGTGGGGTCTTCCTGAGTTCCACAATGCTCCTATGAAGAAGCGGCGAAGTTGGCACCCACGGAGCCCCCAGGCAGAAGACAACGGAGAAGTCCTTTATCTGATGAACCGGATCAAAGCATTGGCTCGATCAGGATTGACAATAATCGAAGTTATGTCGATTTGCATAATGCGGGGAGTTTAGCCACTTCAATATCGTGGGCACCCCTTGTGGTGTTATAATGGGGCAGATGACGCCACTCGCTGCGGGCGTAAGGGTCCGGACAATGCTGCCGCTCTAGCGAAGATTCTGTCCGAACTGTTCAAGGGTGAGGAGGAGGAGTTCACCTGCATCAAGCCACGGGATGGATTCTCCATGTACAATCCTCCAAGCTGGGTAAGTTATATCTCCCTGCTCCCATTTTTCCCGCATTCTTTGTCGTAAGTATTCATCTTGCCACTTTGCGGCAGGAACTGCGAAAAGCCATAAAGGAGGTCAGCAGCCCTTCTCCACAACCGGAGGACACTGACCGGGCCCTCGACTCCGGACTCGAAGAAGATTTAGTTATATCCGTGGAGCTGATAGACCGGCAGTTCTATCAGTTAAGCTGCTCCCTGCATCGCACGTAAGAAAAACAAAAAATCCCAACTCCAAAACTAGGATCCCATTTTAGACACTTCACCCACCATATAGACATGGCATTTTACACGGAAGGCATTCGGGACGCCCTGCCAAACCCACGGCAACGCGCCAACAGGCACCGAGGCCGGATAGGCCAAAAAGGAAGGCGGTCAGGACGGAGACGCCGGCGCAAAGGTATAACAAACCCCGCTCCGTGGTTATCGTCTTTCTTGAAATATAATGACGCCCGCGTTTCTTTAACAGAAAAAACGCTCACCGGAATATGTCCGGCGATGTCACTAATCATGCTTCCACCAGCCAGGCGCCAGGACCGGACATACAGGCAGAAGACGATATGGGGCAGGCGCCGGATAATCCCCCTACGGAGGATGCAGATAGATTATCCACTACTAACTCAGAAGTGGAAAGCGCCATGAACCATAGGCGCCGTTGAGCCGTACTCCGGGATGCTTGTTTCTCACCAGAGGCATTTGATGCCTTTAATTCCGGAGAGGCGTACCTCTGTGCTGCTCAAGATGGCCTAGCCAGAGCCATGGATCAATATGTAAAGGATGTACGGGTAAGTGAATCTGATGATTCATATGTATCAATAGCCCCTGAGACTTGAAACAGTTAGCAGAACTGATTTAAGGATCATCTTTATTGTGCAGGTTCTTATAGAGAAGAATACTAGGCTAACACAGGAGCTAGAGGAATGCAAGACCCAACTACGGGCTGTTGTGGCCGCATTGCAGGAACCGAAAAAGTCACCTGCTGGTAACATTTATTTTAAAGAGTGATAGTTACCATATAATGTGCGACATGGCTGCACATCTAACAACAGATGTTGTAGATGAATCCGGAGAAATTCCGGAGGACCAACATGTTATACAATAGCTAGAGGCTGGCAAACGCGTGCTGACTGAGGTTAGGCGGGAGAAAAACAATCTCTAGGACGCCAATATTAAGCTGAGCGTGAAACTAAAAGACGTTCGGGGCCAGCTTGCCGACTCTGAGAAGGAGAATAAGCGGCTTTGGCGCGGCATTTTCAGTAAGTGCTTGAACGAATCCTTTTAAAGGAATTCGGCGAAGAAGCCGACTAACAGCGTTATGTGTGTAGGTATGCTGACGGGTCGTCCCGCGGAGGAAATGCCCGGGTCTGCGGGTGATCTTCTATCCGAGCTGTCACATCTGCACGAACAAGTTCGGCAGGTGATGCAAGGTGTTGCCTAGGCTTTGTGGCCATCCGTCTCCCTGCCAGAGGGCGTTGCAGAGCTTACGAAGAAGCTCAAGGGAGCACGGTGGCGCCTCCGATGATGGAAGATATCGGCCTGCCGACAGGGTGCCAGAGAGGCCTGGGCCATGGTGAAGACTCGGTATACCAAGGCAGACCCAAATCACATGGCCGAGGTCGGACCTGTGGGGCCCGACGGAAAAGAGATCCCCGTTAGCTTAGTTTATGGGCAAGTAGAATTAGCCGCAAAGTATTCCCAACAGGATTGTAAGCTAGACCGCCTGTTGGATGGTATAGAAGAGGAATTTAGTCAGTCTACATGACTATGTAATTAAAGTGACATGTATAATGCCTTCTAGTCGGATTGTAGATCATTTGTCGTTGTGGACCTTTTCGCTTCAACCTCCGGGCCCAATAGTCCGGAGTGTATCCGAATACCCGCTCAGTTATATAAGAACCGAGGTATGCGTGGAGACCAGGCAAGGGGTCATTAGTGCTTTATAAGACAAGTGCCTAACTAGTTATGTTATATTACATGGGTAGTAAGAAACATCTTCCAGGGAGAATAGTTCCGTTAAGGGTTCCTTTCCCTGGGTAAGCATGCCCTAAAGTGCATGTCCGGACTGCGATAATAAACGCAGAAAAAGCATCTGGAGGCAGATATGGACAATAAATAAAAATCATCATTTGTTCACCGACCGAATATTCCCTTAAGAACGCTAGCTTTCGGCTTCACCCAGTCTGAGGTACATATCTGGCTGACCCGGCAGTAACAATCATAGAGGTGCTTCCCTTATGCCCTAGCCGAATTAATGGGAACGTAGGGCATAAATACAAGAGCCAGGCAACCAAGCTTGGCCAAAACTTAAGTCATATCGATGCATATAATGGTGAAAAAAGGTACATGCAGAAGTATAACACATGTGTTAGGCGTGAGGCCCAGATAAATAATTTAAGCTTCTGTGAAAGAAGCCCCCAAGTATGAAGAGTGCGGCTAGCGCATCTATAATGTACAAAGTGAGGCACAAGGTGACCCTTGGAGGCCTAGAGAAATAATAAGAGAAAGAAAGAAAGGGAAACAAGACAGGTGATGTATATGCAGAAAATGGACAAAGGGAGGGGACTAACATAGAGTCCGGTGCTAGGCGTAGAATCTTTGGAGCCTGTCCGCGTTCCATGGGTTCGGCTCGAGTCAACTAGTCGATGCATACCGCAGTCGGTATGCTCCACCAGTCAAAACTTGCTCAATAATGAAGGGACCTTCCCATTTGGGCTTGAGCTTGTTCATTTTCTTATCCGGCAGGCGTAGAACTAGTTCGCCAACGTTATAAGTTTTGGCCCGTACTTCTCTGCTTTGGTATCTGCGAGCCTATTGCTGATAAAATGCGGAACGGGCTTTGGCTACGTCGCGCTCCTCCTCCAAGGTGTCCAGACTGTCCTACCGATCGAGCTCGGCTTCTCTTTCTTCATACATGCGCACTCAAGGTGAGTCATGAATTATGTCGCAGGGCAAGACTGCCTCTGCGCCGTACACCATAAAGAACGGTGTATATCCAGTATTACGATTCGGCGTGGTCCGCAGCCCCCAGAGTACAGAGTCGAGCTCCTCTACCCAGTGCGTGTCAGACTCCATTAAGGAATGCACTAATCTGGGTTTAATGCCACTCATTATAAGACCATTTGCTCGCTCGACTTGACCGTTGGTTTGTGGGTGATAGACTGAAGCATAATCGAGCTTGATGCCCATTTTGATGCACCAGAGTTTTACCTCATCGGCCGTGAAGTTCGTGCCATTGTTAGTGATGATGCTGTGGGGGACGCCATAACGGTGTACAACCCCGGATATGAAGTCTATCACCGGTCCGGATTCGGCTGTTTTAATAGGTTTGGCCTCTATCCATTTGGTGGATTTATCCACCATGACCAGTAAGTATTTTTTCTTGTGGGTTCCCCCTTTAAGGGGTCCAACCATGTCAAGCCCCCAGACCGCAAAGGGCCATGTAATGGGGATTGTTTGGAGGGCGGTGGGTGGCATGTGGCTTTGATTTGCAAAGAGCTGGCAACCGGCACAACGTTGGACCAAGTCCTGTGCATTTGCCCGGGTTGTTGGCCAATAGAATCCTGTGCGGAAGACCTTGCTTACAAGGGCCCGGGCTGCGGCGTGATGACCGCCGAGTCCGGGGTGAATTTCTGCCAAAAGATTCCGCCCTTCCTCTTCAGAGATGCACCTTTGAAGGACTCCGGTAGTGCTTTTTTTTACAATTTTCTCTCATGGACCCTGTAGGCCTTGGATCGCTGCACTATGCAGCGTGCCTCATTTTGGTCCTCTGGAAGTTCCTGTCTAGTTAGGTAGGCCAGGAATGGTTCTGTCCACGGGGCAATAATGGCCATTATTACATGGGCTGAAGGTGTTATTTTGGTGGCAGAGCCTCCGATTGTGTCAGAGTATTTGGTATCGGGCATTTTGGCCGGGTCCGAACTATTGTTACCGGTGTCTCCTTCCCATACTACGGATGGCTTGAACAGCCTTTCCAAAAATATGTTGGGGGGACCGTATCGCATTTTGCATCGATGCGGGCGAGGGCATCCGGCGCCTGATTGTTTTCTCGAGCCACATGGTGAAATTCGAGCCCCTCGAACCGAGCTGACATTTTTAGGATGACGTTTCGATAGGCTGCCATTTTCGGATCCTTGGCGTCAAAGTCTCCATTTATTTGGGATATAGCGAGGTTTGAATCCCCACGCACCTCCAGGCGTTGAATGCCCATGGAGACTGCCATCCGAAGACCATGCAACAGAGCTTCGTATTCGGCTACATTGTTGGAGTCTATATACAATATTTGCAGTACGTACTGAACGGTATCCCCGGTAGGGGATGTCAGGACGACGCCAGCCCCTAGACCGGCCAGCAATTTAGAACCGTCGAAGTGCATGATCTAGTTGGAGTATGCGCCATACTCTTTAGGGAGTTCGGCCTCCGTCCATTCGGCGATGAAGTCGGCCAATACTTGCGGTTTAATGGCTCATCGGGGTTTGTATATTATGTCGAACGGGAGGAGCTCAATGGCCCATTTGGCAATCCGGCCCGTAGCGTTGCGGTTGTTTATAATATCATTAAGTGGCACTTCCAAGGCTACCGTAATCGAACACTCTTGAAAGTAGTGTCGTAGCTTCCGGGACGCCATGAATACCGCATAGGCTATCTTTTGATAATGTGGGTATCGTGATTTGCATGGAGTGAGGACAGTTGATACATAGTATACCGGCTTTTGAAGAGGGAATTTATGTCCGGCGGTTTCTCGTTCGACGATGAGCACTATGCTTACAACTTGATGAGTTGCCGCAATTTACAATAGCATTGGTTCGCCAATGTTTGGCGCGGCCAGGATCGGGTTTGTTGCCAAAATGGCCTTTATTTCTTCCAATCCGGCTGTGGCAGCGTCCGTCCACTTGAAGTGTTCGGTGCGCCGAAGAAGGCGATAAAGGGGTAAAGCTTTTTCTCCTAAGCGGGAGATAAAGCGGCTTAGAGCCGCCACGCATCCAGTTAACTTCTAGATTTGTTTGAGGTCTGTTGGTGTAGCCAACTGTGACAAAGCTTGGATTTTGGCCGGATTAGCTTCGATACCTCTACTGGAGACAATGAAACCCAGGAGCTTTCCGGCTGGTACGCCGAAAATGCATTTTTCCGGATTGAGCTTGATGTCGTATGTTCGGAGGTTGTCGAATGTGAGCCTCAAGTCGTCTATCAAAGAGTCGACGTGTTTGGTTTTAACAACCACATCATCTACGTATGCCTCTACTGTTTTGCTGATTTGATTCTCCAGACATGTCTGAATCATGCGCTGATATGTTGCGCCAGTGTTCTTGAGCCCAAAAGGCATTGTGTTAAAACAGAAGGGACCGTATGGTGTGATGAATGCTGTTGCGGCTTGGTCGGACTCCGCCATCTTGATTTGGTGGTAACCGGAGTATGCGTCGAGGAAACACAATGACTCGTGTCCTACGGTAGCATCAATGATTTGATCGATGCGTGGGAGGGCGAAGGGATCCTTTGGGATAGCTTTATTGAGGTCTTTGAAATCGAGACAAAGGTGCCAGGATTTCTCCTTCTTTGGTACCATCACCAGGTTTGCTATCCAGTCCGGGTGTTTTATTTCTTTGATGAATCCGGCCTCCAATAACTTGGCTAGTTCCTCTCCCATGGCATGTCTCTTAGGTTCGGAGAAACGCCGAAGAGCTTGCTTGACCGACTTGAATCCCTTTAGGATATTGAGGCTATGCTCGGCCAGCCCGCTGTGGGATTCTTGGCATGTCTGAGGGATGCCAGGCGAATATATCCCAGTTCTAACGCAGGAACTCTCGTAGTGTGGCGTCCACAGCGGGGCTTAGCTGTGCCCCGATGGAGGCTGTTTTTGTAGGGTCCGTTAGGTGGACTTGGAATTTGACTATTTCATCCGCTGGTTTAAAAGAGGTGGACTTGGATCTCTTGTCGAGTACCACGTCGTCCCTGTCCACTGTGGAGCGTAGCGTGGTTAATTCCTCGGCCGAGAGGGCTTCGGATAATGCCTCGAGGGCCAATGAGGTTGTTTTGTTTTCAGTGTAGAGTGCTGTGTCCGGATCGCTGGCGAGAGTGATGATTCCGTTGGGCCCGGGCATTTTGAACTTCATGTACCCGTAATGGGGTACGGCTTGGAAGATTGTGAATGCCTCCTGTCCTAAAAGAGCGTGATAACCACTGCTGAACGGGGCGACTTGGAATGTAATTTCTTCGGACCTGTAATTATCCGGCGTGCCGAATACCACATCTAGTGTGATTTTCCCAGCACAGTGTGCTTCCCGACTGGGGATGATTCCTCTAAAGGTTGTGCTACTTTGCTCAATGCGGTTCCAGTCTATTTCCATCTTTTGAAGAGTTTCCTCATAGATGAGGTTTAATCCGCTACCGCCATCCATGAGTACTTTGGTGAGTTGAAAGCCGTCCACGATTGGACTGAGGACCAGTGCGGCTGGTGCTCGGGCTGTTCGGAATTTAGGTTCGTCACTGGCATTGAAGGTAATAGCCGTATCACTCCATGGATTTATTGCTGCTACGTGGCAGATTTCAGCCATGCTGCGAAGTGTTCGCTTGCGTCTATTATTTGACGCGAAGGTCTCAAAGACTGTTAACACCGTATTGTTATCCACGGGATGGTGCTCTGTGGTATTTGGGAGAAATAGATCCTCACCACTTTTGGCCACCTGCCGGAGTATCCAACATGCTCTAAGGCCGTGCGTTGGTATTGTATCCGCTGTACTATGAATTTTGCAGGGTCCGTTGAGCCATCCTTCCAGTACGGTTCCATACCCTATAGAGGGTTTTTGCTTTTTGGTAGTTGACCCGAGTGTATTGTGATAATGCACCCTTTTGTTTCGGACTGGGTTTGTATTCAGGGCCGGATTATCCCAAAAGTTTATTTCGCTTTTCCAGGCACTTTCCATCACACAGTACTTTCATACTATGGACGCCAAGTCAGCGAAGCGTGTTATCTCACGGCAATTTATGGCATTAAGGATTCCCTTGTCCGTGCAATTATTGCAGAAAAATAGGATTGCGTCTTCCTCGCGACAGTCCTTAGCCTTGTTCATCGCAAGGAGGAATATGGCCCAATAGTGATGTACTGTTTCCTGGGGCTCTTACCTGATGTGGGAAAGATCGCTTATGTTTGGGTGGGTGGGTGGAATTGAATCCGAACCCTCACCTGATCTGGGATCCAGGGGCCGAGGAATTTCCAATTTTGGAAGTTCCGGTTCTGGGGTGTGACCCGATAATCCTGGCCCGCTGCTTGACTCTAAGTTCAGGGATTGGATGTTGTCCTCCCGCGAACGGGCGTCCGGCTCAGAGAGCTTGGGAATCCGGACATAGTTGGTCCTCAAGATGGAGTAAAGGTCGCCGCATTGTTCCTCCACCACTGCAATATGATGGGTGACCGGTGGAGAGTTAATCTCCCTTTGATCAGGTTTAAGCCCAATCCGATCATAGTCCGTAGCGACTCCCAAGGCGGCGATGCGATCTAAGAGCTCGTTTAAGGAGGCGAGCTCCATTGGATCCATCTGTTCGGCGAGTGCCGATTTGACGTGGAGGCTGTTTTCGATGACCCGAGAAGTCATCGTCGGCGCGGCGGCCGAACAGGCGGTCATGATGAAACCGCCTAGCCGGAGAGTTTGGCCGACAGCCAAAGCTCCCCCGATAGTAGTACCGTCTTTAAAGACAAGACGAGACATCCTTCCTTCTGGCGACGGCGCAGAGGAACCCTCAATGAAAGCACCAATGTCGGTGTCAAAACCGGCGGATCTCGGGTAGGGGGTCCCGAACTGTGTGTCTAGGCGGATGGTAACAGGAGGCAGGGGACACGAAGTTTTACCCAGGTTTGGGCCCTCTTGATGGAGGTAAAACCCTACGTCCTGCTTGATTAATATTGATGATATGGGTAGTACAAGAGTGGATCTACCACGAGATCAGAGAGGCTAAACCCTAGAAGCTAGCCTATGGTATGACTGTATGTTGTCCTACGGACTAAAACCCTCCGCTTTATATAGACACCGAAGAGGGCTAGGGTTACACAAGGTCGGTTACAAAGGAGGAGATATACATATCCGTATTGCCTAGCTTTCCTTCCACGCCAAGTAGAGTCCCATCCGGACACGAGACGGAGGATATAGTCCGGCTATCCGGAGACCCCCTAATCCAGTACTCCCTCACCCTTCGCACAGATACAAGTGCTGCAGACCGTTTGTGATTTGTTAGGTACCACCGACTGTTGCCGCAAGAGTGACGTGTGCTTTTCGTTTGGTATCCCACATGTTTCCTGAAAAAAATACGACTGGGATTGTATTTTGCATTGGGCACAGTTTACTCCCAGTTCTCGTGTGCGATAAGGCGATATCACAAATGGTTCCGGAGGACCTATGCACACGTAGTAGCGCTGCAAATCGTTTGCGATTTGCTGTGTATCACCGACGGTTCTGCTACGATTGACGTATGCTTTCCGATGTGGATCACACACTCTCATTTAGTTGAACCGTGTGCGAAGCAATTGCCAGGTTAAAACAAAAATATCCCATTTTGAATCGGCACGCAAAAAGCAAATTCGCCACAATATTCAAGTGAACAAATAAACAAAAATATCACATTTGAATCGGCATGCAAAAAGCAAATTCGCCACAATATTCAATTGAACAAATAGTGTCCACAGGAAGAACATTCATCAGATTTTGCAAAAATTGCAATTGAACATATGGTAGCTAAATTCCAATGATTTGTCCACACATATATGCATTGCATAATTAATCATAGTGTACGAATACGAAGACCTCATCATATGGAAAACAATGGATCCATGCGTTATATGTTTAGTGGCTAACTCTTACTAAATGTTTCAGGAGAAGGCATGCTGAAATCTTCATTATCACTAGTGGGATTGATGTTGTGATCCAGGAAGAAGTCACTGATAAATCTCTGAACCATCAACAATTCACTAGCCGGGAGCGGTTCAGGGGTCCTCGTGTTTAAGATGAGCTGCAGTGTTTTTAAGATCAAAATGTGCCATATGAGTGGAGTAGAAGATATTAATTAAGATAAACTTACTGGTACTAATTCGTGAGGATCGTCACAACTATCAGCAGATTAGCAGATGGAGATCATGTGTCTGCAAACATAGTATCCACAAAGGTTGGTCCCTGCTTCTTGCGGGGGACACTGATTTTTTTTACAAAATTAGTCATGTATTTGTCCTGTTAGGAACAACCTAACCCGTGTTAGATGTATTATTTTTTCTTTTGACAAAATAGAAAGAGGTTTATTTAGAAGCTTGAACATTAGACTAGTGTAAGGAAAGGTATTTGCAGACTGTTGGATAAATTTTCCGAAAATAATGGATTTCAGTGTGTTACTGGAGAAACGATCTCGTGCTGCACGGGTTGTTCCGTCTTGAACAGATTCCCTGGTTTAGTTTTCCACAATGCGAGGACACTGCAAATGATGATGAATTTTGACAACATCAATTATTGAACTAGATATGAATGCAAATTAATTTCAACATCATAGAATTCAATACCTATCCAAGAATTGCTGAACATGCGTCAGATCCTGAGCGTTTGTTGACTCTTTGAGAGAATCGATGTAGTAAACTGTGTTCTTGTTTGGAACAATGAATACCAATATCCAGTGATTGCTACATGTTAAGAAAGACATGAACTTACGAATGATGTCGAAATCTGAAAGACAATCAGTGTATGCGTGGTTGTTTACTTGACTTACCGTTCATGATATGGCCAAAGAAATGATTGTGCATGGGACGTGTTTTTGAAGATACGGAGGACCATGTTAACGGCCCAGTCCCGTAGGTCCTTACCATCTAATGTTGTGTGATACGTCTCCGTCGTATCTACTTTTCCAAACACTTTACCCTTGTTTTGGACTCTAACTTGCATGATTTGAATGGAACTAACCCTGACTGACGTTGTTTTCAGTAGAACTGCCATGGTGTTGTTTTTGTGCAGAAATAAAAGTTCTCGGAATGACCTGAAAATCAACGGAGAATTATTTTGGAATATATAAAAAATACTGGAAGAAAGATCCACGCCAGGGGGCCCACACCCTGTCCACGAGGGTGGGGGCGCACCCTACCCCCCTGGGCGCACCCCCTGCCTCGTGGCCCCCCTGGAGCTCCACCGACCTCAACTCCAACTCTATATATTCATGTTCGGGGAGAAAAAAAATCAGAGAGAAGGATTCATCGCGTTTTACGATATGGAGCCGCCGCCAAGCCCTAAACTCTCTCGGGAGGGCTGACCTGGAGTCCGTTCGGGGCTCCGGAGAGGGGAATCGGTCGCCATCGTCATCATGAACCTTCCTCCATCACCAATTTCATGATGCTCACCGCCGTGCGTGAGTAATTCCATCATAGGCTTGTTGGACGGTGATGGGTTGGATGAGATTTATCATGTAATCGAGTTAGTTTTGTTAGGGTTTGATCCCTAGTATCCACTATATGTTCTGAGATTGATGTTGCTATGACTTTGCTATGCTTAATGCTTGTCACTAGGGCCCGAGTGCCATGATTTCAGATCTGAACCTATTATGTTTTCATGAATATATGTGAGTTCTTGATCCTATCTTTCAAGTCTATAGTCACCTACTATGTGTTATGATCCAGCAACCCCGAAGTGACAATAATCGGGACCACTCCCGGTGATGATCGTAGTTTGAGGAGTTCATGTATTCACAATGTGTTAATGCTTTGGTTCGGTACTCTATTAAAAGGAGGCCTAAATATCCCTTAGTTTCCAATAGGATCCTGCTGCCACGGGAGGGTAGGACAAAAGATGTCATGCAAGTTCTTTTCCATAAGCACGTATGACTATATTCGGAGTACATGCCTACATTACATTGATGGACTGGAGCTAGTTTTGTGTCACCCTAGGTTATGACTGTTACATGATCGATCGCATCCGACATAATTCTCTATCACCGATCCAATGCCTACGAGCTTTCCATATATTGTTCTTCGCTTATTTACTTTTCCGTTGCTATTGTTACAATCACTATAAAACCCCAAAAATATTACTTTTGCTACCGTTACCACTACTATCATATTACTTTGCTACTAAATACCTTGCTGCAGATATTAAGTTTCCAGGTGTGGTTGAATTGACAACTCAGTTGCTAATACTTGAGAATATTCTTTGGCTCCCCTTGTGTCGAATAAATAAATATGGGTTGAATACTCTACCCTTGAAAATTGTTGCGATCCCCTATACTTGTGGGTTATCAAGACCATTTTCTGGTGCCGTTGCAGGGGAGCATAGCTCTATTCTTTGAGTCACTTGGGATTTATATCTGCTTATCACTATGAAGAACTTGAAAGATCAAAAAACCAAGATTTTTCCCTCAACTACGAGGGGAGGTAAGGAACTGCCATCTAGCTCTACACTTGATTCACCTTCTGTTTTGAGTAAACTTGCGACACCCAAACCTGGTTCTGCTATTAATTCTGGTATGTTGCATGTTATTGATGATGCCACTTCTGCTATGCACCTAGTCCTTCTAAAAGGAAGAAAAAGAAAAATGATAGGACTTTGCATGCTTCTAGTGAACCTGTTGTTGACACACCTGAGAATCCCAATGATATTTCTATTTCTGATGCTGAAACACAATCTGGTAATGAACATGAACCTAGTGATAATGTTAATGATGATGTTCATGTTGATGCTCAACCTAGAAATGACAATGATGTAGAGATTGAACCTGATGTTGATCTTGATAACCCACAATCAAAGAATCAACATTATGATAAGAGAGACTTTGTTGCTAGGAAGCACGGTAAAGAAAGAGAACCATGGGTTCAGAAACCCATGCCCTTTCCTCCTAAACCATCCAAGAAAAAGGATGATGAGGATTTTGAGCGCTTTGCTGAAATGATTAGACCTATCTTTTTGCGTATGTGTTTGACTGATATGCTTAAAATGAATCATTATGCTAAGTACATGAAGGATATTGTTACTAATAAAAGAAAGATACCGGAAGCTAAAATTTCCACCATGCTTGCTAATTACACTTTTAAGGGTGGAATACCAAAGAAACTTGGAGATCTAGGGGTACTCACTATACCATGCTCCATTAAAAGAAACTATGTTAAAACTGCTTTATGTGATCTTGGAGCCGGTGTTAGTGTTATGCCTCTCTCTTTATATCGTAGACTTGAATTGAATAAGCTGACACCTACTGAAATATCTTTGCAAATGGCTGATAAATCAACTGCTATACCTGTCGGTATTTGTGAGGATGTGCCTGTTGTGGTTGCAAACGTTACTATTTTAACAGACTTTGTTATTCTTGATATTCCCGAGGACGATAGTATGTCTATTATTCTTGGAAGACCCTTTTTTGAATACTGCAGGGGCTGTTATTGACTGCACCAAAGGCAATGTCACTTTTCATGTTAATGGTAATGAGCATATGGTACACTTTCCGACGAAACAACCTCAAGTCCATAGTATCAATTCTATTGGAAAATTTCCAACTATTACTATTGGAGGTTTTGAATTTCATCTTCCTACTGTCAAGAAGAAATATGATATTTGTATAGTTGGGGACATGCATATCCCTGTTGTGGTAACATAGTGTTATTCGAATTTTCTCTGGTTCCATGTTATTCGGATTGAGTTTGTTAACAAGACTTGATCAACCTTGTTAGTGGATTCCTTTTGATGAGCATGAGATGGATGAAGTTAGAAAACACAACTCTCTGTACCCTCTTTTTACTTTCTGTTATTTATATTAAATAAAGCAAAAATAGTATATTCTGTCTGTTTTCTGAGTTATCCATGTAATAAAAATACCCCGAAAATAAAAGTTCTCCAAATGCCCTGAAAATTAAATATGATTTTTTCTAGAATATTTGAGAATATCTCGCACTGAGAATACACCAGGGGAGCAAGCACCTGGCCACGAGGGTCCAGGGCGCGTCCCCCTGCCTCGTGGGCCCATGGTGGCCCCCCTCCACTTATTCCAGCCACCACACACTCCTTCTTCCTCCCAAAAAAATCACCAACCAGCTCAAACCCGAGTTCTAGCTCATCTTGTTGCCATTTTCGATCTCCTTGCTCAAAGCTCCATTCACAAAACTGCTTTGGGGGATTGTTCTTTGGTATGTGACTCCTCCATTGGTCCAATTAGTTTTTGTTCTAGTGCATTATTCATTGCAAATTTTTGCTTCTTAGGTGACCCTATTCTTGAGCTTGCATGTCAAATTTATATGGTCAAAAGTAGTTTTAATGCATGATATGGCCTCTAGGCACTTGTAGGAGTAGTAACTATCAATTTTGCTGAGCTTGGTTCACTTTTATTTGAAGTTACTAAAATTTTCAGAAATTTTTCAGAGGAAGAAACATGTTTAGGAAAATGTATCAAGGTGGTCCTTCAAGGAAGCAAGGACCCAGGCTCGCAATACGTGATGCGGACGATGAACCACCGAGGGACGCTCAAGTGCGGCCTTGTGAATGGTTGTCAGAGGACTTCATGGTTCGAGCAGGAATCAAGGAGGAATTTAACGCATATGTGCGTAATGCTGATCTGGAGAGCTTCGAGGCAGATAAGTTCCATCAATACCTCTATTTAACTGATTCATTTGTGAGAAGGTTTAAATTTTCATCATCACGCAATTCTCTGACTGTCCTGTTTGATCTTTATGAAAATTCTTATACTATGGACTTAGAAGATTTTAGCACTGCTTGTAAACTCCCGCAATGGGGTAGTCCTAGTGAACCTCGCAATCTGAGTTTAGAGAATTTCTTGCTAGTATAACTGTGGGGGAATATAGAGATATAACACAAGCTACCATAGGGAGCATTCATTTTCCTACTATACATTATTTTGCTCTCTTCATAGGTAGGTGCATAAATGGTAAGGATGAAGCATGTCACATGTGTGTCCCTAACCTCAGTGTTCTCAGGAGTGCCGTATTAGGAGATAAACATTATAATTTGGGAGCCATTGTTGTGCGTAGGTTGCATAATAATAGAATTAATGGGGATTTCTTTGGTGGAATTTATGCAACTCGTATAGCTAACTTTCTTCAGATACCCATACGTGGAGATGATATTGAGTTGCCACCTTCTTATTTAGATTATGAGGCTATGGTTCGTCATCAGTTTATTGAGAGGAACGATCAGTTCCTCCAGTACCGACTAATCTTTGACAGACGACACACCTATCACGTCGCTCTCCCTGCTCCCACTTTCTTTGACTTTCAGGCAAAATGGAGATATGTTATAACCAGGGAGGAGGCGGACGAGTATAAGAGGAGGACGGAGACGACTCACCTCTAAGCGGTAGATCATGAGGCAATAGTTGCATCACAGTATGACCCCAGTTACAACTTTGGATATTCGTCAGGCCATCCGTGGCCATAGACCAACTTAGGCCAAAAACCTAAGCTTGAGGGAGTACGTATTTCTCACCGACATTACATTTATGTTCACACACTCATGCTAGTTGTCAGCGCTCATACTTTTTCACTGTATCATCCATGCTAGTTTATTTTCCCTTTTTATGCTTTCTTCTTGTGTGTTTGATAAACCTTGAGAAAACCAAAAAAATTAGTCGTAGCTTTTAGCTAGTTTACTTTCTTGCTAGCAGTAGTTAAAAGAAAACCCACAAAGATTTCATGTTCTTGTTTGACTTGTTGGGAGCTTTCCCGTGTAAATAGTTTTACTTCTTTTCTTTTCTTTGGGGGTCGATAGGAGAAGACCATGATGAAATTGTTGAAGTGGCTCTCATATGCATTATTGTTGATCTAACAAAGAGCCCATATTACCTTGTCTTCTCTCTTGAATTGAATGCTTGCAGATTCCAGCTAAGTCCGATGCACGTGCACTATTATTATTATCCACACTATTCGGTTGTGCAAGTGAAAGGCAATAATGACGATATATGATGAACTTATTGAGATGAGAAAAGCTGGTATGAACTTGACCTCTCTTGTTTTTGTAAATATGATTAGTTCATCGTTCCTGCTTTAGCCTATTACGAATAAACATGTTTGCAATGACAATTAAAGATTATAGTTGCTTATGCCATTCTTAATTAGCTAGGAGTTTATAATGGTTTACCTTGCGTGCCAACATGCTATTAAAATGGTTGTGATATGGTATGATAGGGTGGTATCCTCTTTTGAATGATTCGAGTGGCTTGACTTGGCACATGTTGACGCATGTAGTTGAAACAAAATCAACATAGCCTCTACGATATTTATGTTCATGGTGCATTATATCCTACTCATGCTTGCATTCGGTGTTGATTAATTTTAATGCATGTTCATGACTGTTGTCGCTCTCTAGCTGTTCGCTTCCCACTCTTTTTCTAGCCTTCACCTATACTAAGCGGGAATACTGCTTGTGCATCCAACTCCATAAACCCCAAAGTTGTTCCATATGAGTCCACCATACCTACCTATGTACGGTATCTACCTGTCGTTCCAAGTAAATTTGTATGTGCCAAACTCTAGACCTTCAAATAAACATTCTGTTTGGTATGCTCGAATAGCTCATGTATCAACTAGGGATGTCTGTATCTTCCATGTTAGGCGGGTTATTCTCAAGAGGAGTGGACTCCGCTCCTCACTCACGAGAACATGGCTGGTCACCAGGATGCCCAGTCCCATGCTTTATGCAAATCAAATCAAAATAACTGCAAAAAAAACACCCCTAGGATCTTTGTTAGTTGGAGGCACTCGTTGTTTCGAGCAAGCCATGGATTGATGCTTGTTGGTGGAGGGGGAGTATAAACTTTACCATTCTGTTTGGGAACCGCATATAATGTGTGTGGCATGAAAGATATCGAGATCTCTCGGTTGTTATGTTGACAATGAAAGTATACCACTCAAAATATTATTCATATCTATTTCAAAACCGAGCTCTGGCACCTCTACAAATCACTACTTCCCTATGCGAAGGGCCTATCCATTTACTTTTATGTTGAGTCATCATCCTCTTATTAAAAAGCACCAGTTGGAGAGCACCGCTGTCATTTGCATCCATTATTGTTAGTTTACATTGAGTATGACTTGACTAGATCTCTTTTACCATGAATTACAATGTCTAGTCAGTCCTTGATCTTTAAAGGTGCTCTGCATTTATGTTTTGCGGTCTCAGAAAGGGCTAGCGAGATACCATCTTGTTATATCATATCATGATTGTTTTGAGAAAGTGTTGTCATCCGAGATTTATTATTATTGCTCGCTAGTTGATTATGCCATTGATATGAGTAAACATGAGATCTAAGTGTTATTGTGAATATGGTTAGTCATAATCTTTGCTGAAAACTTGAATGCTGGCTTTACATATTTACAACAACAAGAGCAAACAGAGTTTGTAAAAGTTTATCTTTATCACTTTCAGTTTATCAACTCAATTGCTTGAGGACAAGCAAAAGTTTAAGCTTGGGGAGTTGATACGTCTTCGTCGTATCTACTTTTCCAAACACTTTTGCCCTTGTTTTGGACTCTAACTTGCATGATTTGAATGGAACTAACCCGGACTAGCGCTGTTTTCAGCAAAATTGCCATGGTGTTATTTTTGTGTAGAAATAAAAGTTCTTGGAATGACCTGAAAATCAACAGAGAATTATTTTGGAATATATAAAAAATACCGGAAGAAAGATCCACGCCAGGGGGCCCACACCCTGTCCACGAGGGTGGGGGCATGCCCCCTGCCTCGTGGGCCCCCTGGAGCTCCACCGACCTCAACTCCAACTCTATATATTCACGTTGGGGGAGAAAAAATCAGAGAGAAGGATTCATAGCGTTTTACGATACGAAGCCATCGCCAAGCCCTAAACTCTCTCGGGAGGGCTGATCTGGAGTCCGTTCGGGGATCCCTAGTACCCACTATGTTCTGAGATTGATGTTGTGTTGACTTTGCTATGCTTAATGCTTGTCACTAGGGCCCGAGTGCCATGATTTCAGATCTGAACCTATTATGTTTTCATGAATATATGTGAGTTCTTGATCCTATCTTGCAAGTCTATAGTCACCTACTATGTGTTATGATCTGGCAACCCCGAAGTGACAATAATTGGGACCACTCCTGGTGATGACCATAGTTTGAGGAGTTCATGTATTCACTATGTGTTAATGCTTTGGTCCGGTACTCTATTAAAAAGAGGCCTTAATATCCCTTAGTTTCCAATAGGACCCCGCTGCCACGGGAGGGTAGGACAAAAGATGTCATGCAAGTTCTTTTCCATAAGCACGTATGACTATATTCGGAATACATGCCCACATTACATTGATGAACTGGAGCTAGTTCTGTGTCACCCTAGGTTATGACTGTTACATGATCGATCACATCCGACATAATTCTCTATCACCGATCCAATGCCTACAAGCTTTCCATATATTGTTCTTCGCTTATTTACTTTTCCATTGCTATTGTTACAATCACTATAAAACCCCCAAAATATTACTTTTGCTACCGTTACCACTACTATCATATTACTTTGCTACTAAATACCTTGCTGCAGATATTAAGTTTCTAGGTGTGGTTGAATTGACAACTCAGCTTCTAATACTTGAGAATATTCTTTGGCTCCCCTTGTGTCGAATCAATAAATTTGGGTTGAATACTCTACCCTCGAAAACTATTGTGATCCCCTATACTTGTGGGTTATCACTGTGCCATTTGCTAATGTAGGATCTATGAAATACATGCTCTCCCTTATTCTTCTCCGTGCATTTAATCCCCTGATAGGAATAAAATGCAGTTAGCTGTTTATCATTTACAACATTGTATGGAGAAGTTGATAAGAGTTTGTTAAGTACTTACAAAATCAGGCATCTAACAAGAGTGGCATCGAGCACATTGAAGTTGAACAAGAGATGTAAGTCCTTGAAACTCACATTGATGGAACCAGCATCGTGTCAGAAATGATATCTATTGTAGTGAACTAGCAAAGCATGATAACCTGCTAACATTTGATCCATGCAATATTCATGTAACTCGCGGCAACTGGAGCTGCACTTATCAAATTATTCGCCAACAAGAAATGGCTTGCCATGGACGTAATTTTGTGCTTCAAGTACATCTTCTTTCCTTTTAGCAAGCAACAATTCTACTTCTTCATCATCCATGGCATCAGAAATAATATTACTCCCCGATTCGAACAAGCTGCTGTTAATTTGGTTCTGTACGATGAGTGCTTTAAGTAAGATGCAATCGTTCTCTTTCCTCTTCACTCTCCCACTGCACTTCCTCATGGTCGTGGTTGTAGCCTTTTTGGCCACTTCCTTCTTGGTACTTGAAGCATTTCTGGCAGAACGTCTGGTTGCCTGCAAGGTACACTGCCGAGAAGAAGGTGAAGCTTGGACGGACTTCTTAGTAGACGGTTTATCTATGCCAGACCACTGAGTTGGCGGTGCTACTGTGATGGACTGCTGGGCTATAGGAGCAGATGCATCATACTGCTGACCATGCGTTGAAGCTATGTCGGGTTTCTGTAAAGGTGGTGCCAACTTGTCGATGTGCTGAGGAGGTCGTGCCAATGCGTTGGTTTGCTGAGCAGGAAGTGCTGACACATTGGTATGCTAATCACGTGCCTGCGGACCAACGGACTGATGAGCAGTCGGTTCTGTACCTACAGACTGCTTAGCAGGCGGTTCCGAAGCATCAGACTGCTTAGCAGTCTGTTCCACCAGGTTGGTCTGCTGAGCATGTGCTGCAGCTGGGTCCCCCCCCCCCCGCTGCTTCAGTGACTGGCATCTGAACCGGTGGTGCATCATCAGCAGTTGTAGGCCTTGCCACTGGCTGCTTTGGGGCGGAGGATGACATGGCCTGTATGCCACAAAGTCGGGCCGGCTGATCACAGGTTGATGCATCAGCTCGCGAGAGCTACTGTGGCAAGGAGAGCGTCACAGGTTGAGGGGCGACAGTGGTTTCTCTTGGCAGGGCTTCAGGAATCTCATCGATGAACTCTATTTCCTTTCGTGGCCACTGGATGTGATGTAACAATGTTTCTCCCAAGGTCCTTTGCTCATTGAAGTCTCCTAGAACATTCTTCAGGGAAAATTCATTGAATCCATGCTTTACTTCAGTCACGTAGCACTTCACACAGCCCGGATTCAATGGCACATTGTCCAAGAAGAGGCCATCTTCCAAGAAGGGTGGGCAAACCCAGGCTGTTGCACATTTTAATGTACCCTCATAATGTGTAAGCACGCCCTTCAGTCTATCTTTCATTCCAGATAGATCAGATATAGCAGCATCACGAGCAGCTGCAGTCTCAATGTCGCTGGGGTCAGCTGATGCACAGCTACTCTTGTGCAGTGTTGTCGCGCAATAAGCAGCATCATCCATGCCCGCCTCCCCTCCCATCTGCTGGCTATCTGTCAGTGTTAGAGTCTTCTACATCATCATTGACTCCTCAACATCCTTTCGAACAGCCGGATAAATCTCCTTCTTTAGCTTTTCAAACAATGCATTCTGCTTCATTTCACTCCTTGCTTTTTTCATGCTGAGCCTCTCTTCTTTGCTGTGTGAAAGCCCTCTTGTGCGGGACATTAACACCTATACCCCTTGCACGGCCAGGGGGCTCTTTAGTGTCCAGAGCAATGGACAGAATGTCACATGGCCCTGAGTTCCTCTAGAACCTTCCAGGGATCTTGGAAGCCTCTACCATCACTTCATACAGTTTGGTGTCACGTGTGTTTTCAAAGTAATAAGTTCCGTCATCACGCCTCTTTGCACGTGCCCGCAAGTAGTCTCTGGCACGTTCGCCCTTGATTTCACTAAATGCTGGATTCCCACCCGCCGCTACTACTTCTTTGTCCTCCTGTTCCCATATCAGTTTCATGCCGTAGTATCCTGCGACACCCATACGGTGGGGGTGTATGTTCTTCTTCTGAAGTTCTGATTACTTGAAACTCTTCGCAGAAATCTCTGGAGTTGCCCTGACCCTTTTGAATTTTGCCCAATCTGCCTTTGTAATTTGGGGGTATGCGGGGATTGGGTCCTTGCCTTCACTCAAGTACTTCTTGTACATCACATGCTTCCAGTTTCTCCAAGCATCCCTAGCCTTCTTCAGTGCAGCGTGTTCCACCTACATTCTCCACTGCTCTGGAACGTTGAAGTGATCCATGATCTCCCGGACTATCCTTCGTCATGTTTCTGTGCCAGCCTTCCAAAACCCCGAAAGATTAATGTTGAGCCTTGCCGTGCCAAAAAATCCACACACACTCCTGAACCTCATGCGTGCTTTATCTGGTTTAGTTGGAGCCCAGGACTTTAAATCAATCTCGGTTACTTCATATACACCTTTAGGCTGGTGTGTGGCCTTCCTTGGAGCGTTCCTCCGTGTCCTGACCGGAAGGGTAATTGCTGCAGCTCTATCCCGTTCAAGACTACTTGATCCCTCACAATCTGCTAAAGACCTAGTGTTGTCTGAATCAGATGAAGATACATGGCCTGAATGAGTGATGTTGCTGCTACTCTGCATCTACAGAGAACACATGCGAAACTTAGGAAAGGAGGATAAGCATAAAACTAACAACTTGGTATCAAGCTTTCTAAACATGCCATGCAATAATTTAGAAAATGTATGGCTAATTTGTTAAGTTTGTGTGACTCAGGCGCCCGCGATCTGTAAATAGGCAGTAACTTATTGGAACAAATATAGCTTATATGTAGTAAGGAAGTGTAACGCCCCAGATGTAACTTGCCATATTTGTTAACTCCGACTCTACCATTTTTGGCTTTAAGTTATGAGTTTCCCTTCGTGGTTGGGTTTTTTCTTCATTTTGCATTTTGTCCATGTCATGCATTTCATATCATGTCATCATGTGCATCTCATTTTGCATACGTGTTCGTCTCATGCATCCGAGCATTTTCCCCGTTGTCCGTTTTGCAATCGGACACTCCTACGTCCTCCGGCGCCTCCTTTTGTCTCTTTTCGTGTGCGGGTGTTAAACATTCTCGGAATGGACCGAGATTTGCCAAGTGGCCTTGGCACACCACCGGTAGACCGCCTGTCAAATTTCGTGTCATTTGGAGTCCGTTTGATGCTCCAACGGTTATCCAGGGAACCGCAAAGGCCTCGTGTGTGTTTCAGCCCAACACCCCTCCAAAATGGCCCAATAACCCTTCCAAACCTCTCCCATCTCCTCCGTCGCCGGATCATGATCGCGTGGTCGAAAACTACACCCTCATTTGGTTCTTGATCAGTAAGGGACTTTTGTTCCATGCTTTGAGTAGATTCATGCCATGCCTTTGTTTTCTATGTTCTGTTCGTGTAGCATGTTGTTTGCTTGCTCTAAACATGGCTTCCTGATGTTAATTCCTGGCATGTTAGTAATTTTCACAAAGTCTGTGAAGCTGATATCTTTTGCACTTTTGCGATGCTTGTTTGAACCTGCTCTTGTGTGATTTAGTCGTAGCTTAGTGTTCATCTTTTGTCAAGCATCTTGAGTAGATCACTGCCATATGCTTTGTTGCTATGTTGGAGTGCAGTAGCTTAGTTTCTTGTTGCATTCTAGATGGCATCGTGCTGTTAATCGCAGAATTGTGACATTCTTGTTTTGCTTGCCATTTGCAAACCGTGCATCCGATTCCGCTGATCTTTATATCGATTTCGACCGAAATCATCTCATCTTTCCAGCGGCACACTTGGTTTGCCAAGTTGATGCCTTGATCAATCCTTTCCTTCCGGAGCACGTATATGCATTGCATATCACATCTCGCATATCATGCCATGTTTGCATCATGTTGCTTGCGCATTGCACCGTGGTTGATTGTTGTTTACTTTGCTTGTGATCTTGCTTTGGGTAGAGCCGGGAGACGAGTACATGATCGAGGAACCTGTTGAGTATGCTAACGAGGATCAAGCTTTCGTCAACTCTGAGAACTTTGCAGGCAAGATGACCATACCCTCGAAATCACTTCTATCTTTGCTTGCTAGTTGTTCGCTCTATTGCTATGCCACGATACCTACCACTTGCTATATCATGCCTCCCATATTGCCATGTAAAGCCTCTAACCCACCTTTCCTACCAAACCGTTGTTTGGCTACATTACTGCTTTGCTTAGCCCCTCTTATAGTGTTGCTAGTTGCAGGCGAAGTTGAAGTTTGTTCCAGGTTGAAACATGGATATTGTTGGGATATCATTATTATATCTTGTTTAATTTAATACATCTATATACTTGTTAAAGGGTGGAAGGCTCGGCCTTATGCCTGGTGTTTTGTTCCACTCTTGCCGCCCTAGTTTCTGTCATACCGGTGTTATGTTCCTTGATTTTGCGTTCATTACGCGGTTGGGTGTTATGGGAACCCCTTGATAGTTCGCCTTGAATAAAACTCCTCCAGCAAGGCCCAACCTTGGTTTTACCATTTGCCTACCTACCACCATATACCTTTCCCTTGGGTTCTGCAGACTCGAGGGTCATCTTTATTTTAAACCCCCCGGGCTAGTGCTCTGAGTGTTGGTCCGAAATGGGCAACCTGCGGGGCCACCTCGGGGAAACTTGAGGGTTGGTTTTACTCATACTTGACCTATCCGGTGTGCCCTGAGAACGAGATACATGCGACTCCTATCGGGATTTGTCAGCACATCGGGCGGCTTTGCTGGTCTTGTTTTACCATTGTCAAAATGTCTTGTAACCGGGATTCCGAGTCTGATCGGGTCTTCCTAGGAGAAGGAATATCCTTCGTTGACCGTGAGAGCTTGTGATGGGCTAAGTTGGGACACCCCTGCAGGGTTTTGAACTTTTGAAAGCCGTGTCCACGGTTATGGGCAGATGGAATTTGTTAATGTCCGGTTGTAGAGAACTTGAAACTTAATTTAATTAAAATGAATCAACCGCGTGTGTAGCCATGATGGTCTCTTTTCGCCGGAGTCCAGGAAGAGAATACGGTCTCGTGTTATGCTTGAACGTAAGTAGCTTCAGGATCACTTCTTGATCACAATTAGCTTCTTGACCGTGCTTTGCTTCACTTCTCGCTCTCTTTTGCGTAAGTTAGCCACCATATATGCTAGTGCTTGCTGCAGCTCCACCTCACCACCATGTCCTACCTTTAAGCTTAAATAGTCTTGATCACGAGGGTGTGAGATTGCTGAGTCCCCGTGACTCACAGATACTTCCAACCAGATGCAGGTGCCGATGATGCCAGTGCAGGGGACGCTACCGAACTCAAGTGGGAGTTCGACGAGGATTCGGGCCGTTACTATGTGTCTTTTCTGGATGATCAGTAGAGGAGCCCAGTTGGGGCGATCGGGGATCTAGAATTTGGGGTTGTCTTTCTTTATTTTGGTTCCGTAGTCTGACCTTGATTGTATTCTAGATGATGTATGATATATTTATGTATTGTGTGAAGTGGCGATTGTAAGCCAACTCTTTATCCCTTTCTTATTCAGTACATGGGATGTGTAAAGATTACCCCTCTTGCGACATGCCTACCATGCGGTTATGCCTCTAAGTCGTGCCCCGACACATGGGAGATATAGCCGCATCGTGGGTGTTACAGGAAGGTAGATAATGAACATATATATGCTCTCCGTTATTTATAGCCAATTTGGGAACATACAGAACAAAATTGGAAGAGGGATTGCGAGGAAATATGCCTCACCGCGATGGAGAGCAGTGACTAACAGGCTTCTTAATGCAAACCCGGCCGGACCACAAGAGAGGCGAGGGTTACTTTATCGATATGCTCGAGGGTGGCTGGCGAGCAAACGAAGACGGCGAGGCGTGGGCCGCCATGTGTTGGGAACAGCAGTGGAGGTAGGCTTGACGCCGAAGAGCGGGCACACGGTTGGGGTGAGCACGGCGGCACTGGAGAGGGTTCTGCTGTGGATCTGGGGGAGGGGGAGCTGGCGAAGAAGATTGGGTGGACTAGTTGAGTGAAACGTGGGCGTAGGGTATGGGGTGTTGGCGGCCTACGTGAAAAGGGTGAAAAATATCCCTGGTCGCCACGCGCACGGAAAGGCCTATGCAAATGGTTGCCTCTAAATGCTCGTGTGCACAAACAGAATAATTTCGTTTGAAATGAAGACGTACTAGTTTTGAAAAGACGTGAGTTCATCGTTTCACCTCTAAATTTTTCTCACGTAAACCAATCACAATTTTACCACGGGTTTGATTTGATGGCGCATTTCAGGTCTCGTGTGCTATATGTAAGACATTTTTTGGCATTTACCATGCATGTTGGCATATAAATCAATTCCTAGCCGGACTGCATTTCCTGTCGAAAGGGATGAGGATTGTCGTTTGATCTGGGAGCATCCAACGGTGCAGACGTACGATCCGTGGGGTTTGGGTTCTGGCCAATCACAACGCACGTCTCAGATCGCACGTGCAGCGAGGGGGGCATCGGCCATGGATTGGTAGGCACACGGCTTCCGTGTGTGAATTGTGTGCTATTGGAAAACATTTTTGGAGGGCTATTTGAAAACAGGTACATGTGTTGTCGAAAGGGATGAGGATTGCCGTTTGATCAAGGAGAATCCAAGGGTGCAGACGTATGATCCGTGGGGTTTGGGTTCTGGCCAATCAGAACGCATGACTCAGATCACGCGTGTGGCAGAGGGGTGGGGGTACATCGGCCATAGTTTAGTGGACACACGACTTTCGTGAGTGAACCGTGTGCTCTTTGAAAACATTTACATTACCTAACATCATATTTATGTTCGAATGAAAACATGAGTTCATCATTTCGTCTCCATTTTTTTCCACGGTAAGAAATCGTGAGTATAGTGGAGAGTGTCATATACTAGTATCATAAATATACAGTACATATGATACTAGTGTATGATACTATCTTTAATTAATTATAACGCATAGTATAATACATAGAGTATAGTATCATATATAGATCATATTTATTGCCATGCATGACACAAATTAGCATCACATTTAACATGATACGGTATCTACCTACGATATGTTACTGTAACCCTCTTTATATACATTTAATTCTTTGCCACATCAGCATACTTGCTATTTCCGAGTGCACGACATCGTCGGCCACTATGGCCAGCCTTATATAGTGGGAGCATCATATACTATATATATATAGTATCATGCATATGATACTAGTGTATGATACTACGTGCGTACCTTCATAGTGCATATATAGTATCATAGAGTAGTACTAGCTCCCACTGTAAACTAATATAAGAGCGCTTAGATTACTAAATAGTGACCTAAATGCTCTTATATTAGTTTGCGGAGGGAGTATATATCATAGATGACCGTATTTATGAATTGAGCCCTATAAGGCTAGTTGTAATGGGGAGTATTATATATACTAGTAGTATCATGCATGCATATATATGGTAGTGTAGCTAGGATACTACTTCCGTAATGCATAGTATCATAAGTTAACATCTTAGGTTGCCTTACTAATTGTCATGCATCACACAAAGTAGTAGTACAACATTTAATATGACACGGTATCATGATATGATACCACATCCTCTCTTGTGTGTCACATCATCCAGAAAGTCTAGTTGGCATGCATGATACCGCTTATGATAATACCATTACAACCAGCCTGAACCGGAAAGGAGGGAGTATGAGACTAGCCACAGTGGAGAGTACTACACTAGTAAGATACACATATCCCTAGACTATATATGCTACTACCTTCATAGTGGGTAGTAACATAAGTGTAGACTCATATTGCATTGGGACATGTGATGCTACAGTAACTAGCTAAGTTACTGAAACTACCTCTCTCCTCATTAACTTATTGCCACATAAGCAAGTTTGCTGAGTTGGAGTTGGTATTACTGCTGAAGTTACTCCCACTTTGGCTAGTCTGATACTAGCTAGTCGTCTATGATATACTAGCTACCTCGCTAAGAGCATGCATGGTTAATAATACAGCCAAGGGTCGGCTATAAGAAGTTGCCATGTCATATACAGCCAACCTTTTAGCGGGCATGTACAATAATAAGTTTTATATACGTACTAGTTTATCCATAGTTGGCCCACCTTACATCCTCACAAAGTGTCTTGGGTCTTGTGTTGCAGCTGGCTCTACTAACCAAGAGTCCGCTTCTCTTCTCTTTCCTCCAACTAGTAAGCACATATATATTATTCTATTCCTTATAGCCAGACTACCCACAGTGGGAGTAACATAGGTAGTAACATCACACATATCTAGATAAAATAGATGATGTGGCAAGCAATAAATGAAGAAAGAGAGGAAAGTAGTAACATAGCTAGTTACTAGTAGTATGAGTAACATCACATGTACATATCAAGGCAAGATGTGTCTATAGCCTAATAAATGAAGTGTTGCATGTTACCACACATATATGTTACTCCCCACTATAGAGGTAGTAACATAGACTAGTAACACATGGGCATGTTACTAGTCTATGTTACTACCCATTGTGGCTAGTCTGAGTAACATCACACATCTCAAGGCAAGATGAGTCTATAGACTAATAAATGAAGTGTTGCATGTTACTACACATATGTTACTCCCCACTATAGAGGTAGTAACATAGACTAGTAACATTCTATGTTACTACCCATTGTCGCTAGTCTTAGGTCACTCTATTGTGTAATTACTTGCTCTAATGCATAGTATCATAGAGTAGCTAGTATCATATGTAGTACTTTACTTATATTGTCATGCATGCCACATAGTAGCATAACATTTATTATGATACAGTTTCATGATATGATACTTAACCCTCTCTTTCTCCATTTAATTAATTCTATGACAACTCATCAAAATTGCCTAGTTGGCATGCATGATACTAGCTATGATACCCCCTTACTATCAGCCTATCAAAGGTGTAAAGATCATTTGTGTGTCGCTTTGTGAGTTTTCATCCGTTTGTTCAAGAAGTGGGGAGAAGTTTCAAACATTTTGGCCGCAAGGTGCGGCCATTGGCGTAGGCCTAGTTGGTTTTTTAACTATAGAAAATCCAGATGGAGTTCGGACATCATCAAAATCGATGTGTGCCTGTGGCGTGCTCTCACGACCCCATGGAAAAAATTGGTAAAGTTTGGCACAAGTTTGATGACCGCTTATTCCAAACTGGAGCATCTCACATGAAGGATCATGGTTTTCCAAAAGGAAGCATGTCAATTCAAACTCATGTGGTCGGTGACTTCATCGTTTGGCCTCATAAAAATTTCCATGGTACGCAATCACCATTATACCACGGGTTTGATTTTTTGGTGCATTTCAGGTATCGTTAGCTATATTTAAGGCATTTTTGAGATTAACGTGCACTTTGTGCATAAAAATAAATTACAACCGAAACTGCATGTGCTGTCAAAAGGGATGAGGATCACCATTCGATCTGGGAGCATCCAACGGTGCAGACGTGCGATCCGTGGGGTTTGGGTTTTGGCCAATCAAAAAGCACGACTCAGATCGTGGGCGGGGTGGCGGGGTTTGGTCGGCACACAGCTTTCATCAACGAACCATGTGCTATTCGCAAACCAGATTGCATATTTTTGTTCACACATACTATAGTGAGATCGATTGAGTGTGCTACCTCTATGATATAATAATAAAAATAATAATAATAATAATAACAAAAATAAGTTCATATTCATTTCCTGAGCTGACAGCATATCAAGGTCAACATATTAACGGTTCTTAGATCAACAGAAAACCGGGCAACTCACAAATTGAGTACACGCGACAGTTCTAAATTGAATGAATTAAGTTGTAGGGTAGGCATAAAGACTAGTCTTACGGCTTAATTCCCATGTACATGGGGGAACTGGGATCATTAAGTTGACCCTGAAGGAACTTGGGGTTTTTGATGATTTTACGCTTCTTTGTTGCACCGGTGCGCAATCCCTTGGCTGGCAACTCATCTAATTCATCGTACTCATCCTGATCGGCAACATTATCGACACCCAGTACCCTTCTCTTCCCATGCATAGCTAAATGACCACTCTTATGCAAGGGGTCTTCCACAAAGAAAATCTGGGTAGCATCGCTGGCAAGAATGAATGGGTCCGCGTGATATGCCATCGTTGTCCTGTTAACACATGTCTTCCTGTACTCATCAATCCTTACCTGACCAAGAGGGATCCATGCACACCTGAATAATGCCACCTTAACTTTCACATAGTCAAGCTCCCAAATCTCTTTAATATTTCCATAGTATACCCTTTTATCAGCTTCATGTACAGTCATGCATTCTATTCAAACACAGTTGTTCTGATACGAGGTCTTCTTATCATGTTCCTCAGTGTAGAACGTGTATCCATTTATGTCATATGTTGGTACTTCAACACCGTAGGTGATGGATTTGTGCCAACCACATAGCAATGTCATAGATGGATCCTTGTGCCAAACGGTTCTTCAGCCATTCAGCGTACTTCTTAGTGTGCTCCTTCATCTCCACTTCTGATGAAGGCACCATTGGTAAGAAGCTTTGGCGTATCTACGCCAACTGTTCTTCGGCGTAAGCGATGAGAACTGGGATGTTAAGCAGTACCGTCAAATGGGCTTTCTCTGCCAATTCTTAGGGTGCAGCCATTTGCGTGCCAACAAGGATCGACTTACCTTTCAGCCTTCCCTCGTGGCGAGAGATGGGCAAACCTATAGGTCTTTGTTTCATGTATTCGGTGCAAAACTCAACCACCTCCTATGTAGTATAACCTTGTAGGACACTTGCCTCTGGATGGTTTTGGTTCCGACAAAAGTGCTCCAGTATTCCCATGAACCGCTTGAAGGGATACATGTTGCGAAGAAACACAGGACCACAATACTTTATCTCGTCGACAAGGTGCATAGTGAGATGGACCATGACATCAAAGAATGACGGTGGGAAAAACATCTCTAGGTTGGAAAATATTCTTGCAATATCATCTTGCATATTATCCAACTCTTCAGGATCTACAATTTTCTGCCATAGTTTGTTGAAGAAATCATAGAGGTCAATGAGTGTGTTTCTTATATCTTTGTCCATCAGATTCCTGATGGCCACCAGGAGGATTTGTGTCAACATTACGTGGCAACCATGTGACTTCATGTGTCCCAACTTCATTTTACCTGAGCTCACATCCATGAGACTTCTGATGTTTGCACAGTAGGAAGAGGGTGTCTTAACTGAAAACATATAGGTGAAGAATTGTGTTGCTTCTTTTGTACTGAAATTGTAACTCTGGCGAGCTTTGATGAATTTGTCATCATCTTCTGCTTCACTCTTGCGCTGTGATTGATCAGCAAGTATATCGAGCCTTGAACTGTCACCATCCTTTCTTTTACCTTTAATCTTGAGCAGAGTACCAAGGATGCTTTCACATACGTTCTTCTCTATGTGCATGACATCGATGCAGTGACGTACACATAGAATCTGCCAGTAAGGTAATTTCCAGAACACCGATTTCTTCTTAAACACTTGATCCTTGGGTGTTAGTTTCACCGTCAAAGGGTGGTTCTTGCCAAGCACAACATTAATTTTTTAGCCATGTTGTGGACCACCTCCCCGTCATAGGGTCTTGGGGCCACACCTACCTCCGTCGTACCATCAAATTCAGCTTTCATCTTTCGGTATGGGTGATTCATCCGCAAGAAACTACGATGATGCAAATACACTTTTTTGCGCGAGTTAGGAAGTCTTCTGCTAGCTGTCCTATCCATGCATGTGACACACCCTATATCTCCCCTTGTTTTCTGCCCCGATGTGTTGCCTAATGCTAGCATATCTTGAATGGTGTGCACAAGCATCGCATGTAGATCGAAAATCTCCTTTCTGTAAGCATCATAACATTTTATAGCAGGTGCATCTATCCACACTGTCAGCAGTTCTTCTACCAGTAGCTAAAAGTAAATGTAGATATCATTTCCAGGTTGCTTCGGGCCTTGGATAATCATTGACATCATAATGTATTTTTTCTTCATACACAACCAAAGAGCTAGGTTTTATATGCACAGAAGCACCGGCCATGTGTTGTGATTGGTGCTCATACCGCCAAAAGGATTCATCCTGTCAGTACACTCCTCGAGCCTTATACTTCTAGGATCCTTGGCAAATTTTTCAAACTTGTTGTCGATTAATTCCCACTGAGCCCCATCTTTCGAGTGCCTCATAAACCTATCCGCAATTCGCTCAGCATGATGCCAGCGCAACCTCTTTGCCTCTCTAGGGTTTGCAAACAAACGCCTCAACCTTGGAATTAAAAGAAATACCAAACAACCTTGAACGGGATTCCTGTCTTGATCTCGTCGTCCAATTTGTACTTGTCCTTTGCTCTCCTGTGCTTGTATCGTGCATGCTTGCATGTGGGACATGCACGAAAATCTTTGTACTCACCACAGTACAATATACAATCATTCACACAAGTGTGTATCTTCTGTACTTCAAGTTCCAATGGGCAAACGATTTTCTTCGCTTCTTTCATGCTTCTAGGGAGCACATTATCTTTCGGAAGAATATCTTTGAAAATACCTAAGATCTCTGTGAAGCCCTTGTTTGATAGACTTTTTGCTACTTTAAATCTGAGAAGCACCAGGATGGCACTCAACCTGGAATTTTTCTTTTTGCAACCTGGATACAATTCTTTCTTGGAGTCCGCATCAATGGTTGGCAGATCCTTGTACCCAATCATATCCTTTTCTGGGCCCTCAAAATCTGCAATCATAGCAGCAAAATCTGGCATATCAAGATCGTCGTCATCTGCGTGGACATTTTTTTTTCCAGTGGGCGTTTCGGCTTTCCGGTGTTACATTGGTAGCTCGACGCCTCTGCCCCGATGTTAGATTCAACATCCGTGTGACACTGATCGGGGTTTGGCATCTCGCTGCCCTGGGTATCTTCATCCATGACCTCCTCTTCACCGTGTCTGGTCCAACGTGTATATCCATCCATGAATCCCCTAGAGACTAAGTGCTTCTGGACATCTGCAACTTCATGTGACTCTGTATTGGCACAATCAGTACATGGACACAGGATGTAATCTGCATCACCAATTCTCTTCTTTGTACTTTCGGCCAAATTCATGAACTCTGTCACGCCACTGATAAAATCTGCAGTTTTCCGATTCTTCATCCATCGAGATTGTTCCATCTGCAGCAGGCGAATGGTAACTAAAAACAAAATAGCAAAATTAATACATAGATTAACTACTACCCAGAGATGCGTGGATTAATCACAAGGTTTTATTTTAATAATTACTGAGGGTGCTCCATGTTGTTATCCATACGTGCAATGACAAAAATTAATGGCCAGTCAATTTACACGCAGAGTACTAGTACACCACTACACTTAGGAATTGAATACCTTAATTAAGCCACTCACGAAAAGAATACCTTAATTAATTAGCCGCGCGGCGACCTCCACCCAGCAGACAGACAAGCGTGATGCGGCGGCATGCCGAGACAGCAAGGTCGAGGAGCAAAGCTTAGTGCGGCTACCGCCTGAAGTTCGACCTCCACTATCCCGCCATCGACCGCGATGGATGTGCTCGAATCACGCCGCCGCCGACCTCGATGTTTGAGCTCCTCCTATCTCCTGCCGCAGACCGAGGATTGACCTCCTATAACGCCGCCACCGCCAAACAGACCGAGGATTGACCTCCTATGACGCCGCCACCGCCAAACAGACCGAGGACTGACCTCTTCTCTGGTAGCCGCTGCCTAGTTATAATCCCCAAGTGCAAGGAATCATTGTAGCAATTTCCAAAGGTGGAAGTGATAAGTATGGAGTGTCGAACCCACAAGGAGCTAAAGGTAAGATCAATATTCTCTCAAGCCCTATCTGCCACTGATACGACTCTACGTACAACAAACTTTTGCTTCCAACTAGCAACGAGAAATAAAACTATGTTGTGGGTATGAAGAGGATAACTTTGTATGATACCGGAGAGATAAAATATAAAAGTAGCTGATGTTATCATGAAGTGAGAATATATTACTAAATATTATAAATAGCGAGTGTGGAATAATGGTGGATCGGTGTGCGGAATTGTCCTAGGCAATCGTTAACAAGACCGGTAATCACTATTGCATTTTCATATGAGGGAGAGGCATAAGCTATCATACTTTCTCTACTTGGATCATATGCACTTATGATTGGAACTCTAGCAAGCATCTGCAACTACTAAATATCATTAAGGTAAAACCCAACCATAGCATTAAAGCATCAAGTCCTCTTTATCCCATACGCAACAACCCCCTTACTCGGGTTTGTGTTTCAGTCACTCACGCAACCCACTATAAGCCAATCATAAACATATTGCAACACCCTACAGCAGGAATCCCTCACGCTTGTGCGACATGGAGGGCACCATAGGACAGCACCAAAGTAAAACATACAACTCATACCAATCTAGATAATCAATCAACCCAAAGATAAAGGATATCTACTCAAAACATCATAGGATGGCAACACATCATTGTATCATAATATGTGGCATAAGGCACCATGTTCAAGTGGGGATTACAGCGGGGTGCGGGAGAGTGGACGGCATAAAAGAGATGATGATGGTGATGTTGATGAAGACGATCACCGCGGCGATGATTCCCCTCTCGATGGCACTCTGGTGCCACCAAGAGAGAGGAGGAGAGGTTCTCCCCCTTGTGCTTCCTCCTCCATGGCCTCCCCCCTAGATGGGGAGAGGTTCTCCCTCTGGTCCTTGGCCTTCATGGTGATGATGGCCCCTCTGGGATCCTCCTCCATGCCCTCCGGTGATGATGGCCCCCTCCAGCAGGGTGCCAGAGAGGGCCTAGATTGGTTTTTGGTAGCTACGGAGGCTTCTGGCGGCGGAACTCCCGATCTAGGTTAATTTTCCGAGGTTTCTTTATTTATAGCAATTTTGGCGTCGGTCTCACGTCAAGGAGGTGCCCAAGGCGACCACGAGGCAGGCCCACGCGCCTGGGGGGCGCCCCAAACCCTCGTGGACGCCCCGGGACTCTCCTGGCCCAACTCTTTTACTCCGGGGTTTTCTTTTGGTCCATAAAAAATCATCAAAAATTGGCACATCAATTGGACTCTGTTTGATATTCCTTTTCTGTAAAACTCAAAAACAAGGAAAAAATAGAAACTAGCACTGGGCACTAGGTTAATAGGTTAGTCCCAAAAATCATATAAAATAGCATATAAATGCATATAAAACATCCAAGGTTGATAATATAATAGCATGAATACTTCATAAATTATAGATACGTTGGAGACGTATCAGCATCCCCAAGCTTAATTCCTGCTCATCCTCGAGTAGGTAAATGATAAAAGAAATAATTTATGAAGTGTGAATGCTAGCAAGTGCATAAGTTTCATCAATGATGGTTTCCATCACTTTTTCTAGCATCATTATGTGTCATAACAGTAGCTCATCTTCATAAAACTTTCCATGATCAAGTAACAAGCTATTCACATGTTAAAGTATAGATCATAAACTTTCTTGAAACTAACAAACTATATTCACAGTCATCAAACAATTGCAATTCATCTTATTTTCAGGAAGGGTCTATGTCAGAGATTTGATTTAGCAAACTCCACATACTCAACTATCATTTAATCTTTCATAATTGCTAACACTCATGTGATATTTACGGGTTCAAAGTTTTAATCGGACACAGAGAAAGATAGGGGCTTATAGATTCGCCTCCCAACCTTTTACCTCAAGGGTAATGTCAACAATAATAGTTCGTGATAACTTACATCCAATTGGATATATATATATATACATATATATATATATATATCAGGATCTTTCCAACACAATGTGCTTGCCAAAGGATAAAATGTAAAAAGTAAAGGTGAAGATCGCCATGACTCTTTCATAAGGGTAGAAGATAAAAGTAAAAGATAGGCCCTTCGCAGAGGGAAGCAGAGGTTGCCATGCGCTGTTATGGTTGGATGCACAAAATCTTAATGTAAAAGAACGTCACTTTATATTGCCACTTGTGATATCGACCTTTATTATGCAGTCTGTTGCTTTTATTTCTTCCACATCACAAGATCGTATAAAGCTTATTTTCTCCATATTAATAGATCATACATATTTAGAGGGCATTTTTTTATTGCACGCACCGATGACAACTTACTTGAAGGATCTTACTCAATCCATAGGTAGGTATGTTGGACTCTCATGGAAAAACTGTTTTAAGGAATGTTTGGAAGCACAAGTAGTATCTCTACTTGGTGCAAAGAATTTGGCTAGCACGAAGGGGAAAAGCAAGCTCAACAAGTTGGATGATCCTAGACAATATACTTTATTTCGAATATAAGAAAACATAACCCATTACGTTGTCTTCCTTGTACGACATCAACCTTTTAGCATGTCATATTTTCATGAGTGCTCACAATTACAAAAGGTGTCCAAGATAGTATATTTATATGTGAAATTTCTCTTCCTTCAATATTCTTTCATGAATTGTTCAAGTGACCAATTCTACGTTTTCTATCTTTCAATAAGTTTACTACCTATACTTATTCTATGTGAAGTCATTACTCCCCATGGTATAAGCATATTAAACATATATAAATTCAGATTTATGATATTCAATTATTCAACCATTTACTCATAGGATATACATGAAGCACGTGAGTAAATGACAAACTACTCCAAAAGATAATAGTGTAGGACACTGAGTAGTCAAATAATTAACTAGCCATGGGAGGATTCTTTTTCATTTAATAATTCAGATCCAATGATTCTATTCAAACAGCAAGTAAAATTGAAAATACTCTCCAAGCAAAACACATATCATGTGACGAATAAAAATATAGCTCCGAGTAAGGTATACCAATAGTTTTGAAGACGAAAGAGGGGATGCCTTCCGGGGCATCCCCAAGCTTAGGCGCTTGAGTCTTCCTTGAATATTACCTTGGGGTGCCTTGGGCATCCCCAAGCTTAGGGTCTTTCCACTCCTTATTCTCCTCATATTGATATCTCACCCAAAGCTTGA
Organism: Triticum aestivum; assembly: GCF_018294505.1. NCBI lineage: Eukaryota > Viridiplantae > Streptophyta > Magnoliopsida > Poales > Poaceae > Triticum > Triticum aestivum. The sequence goes on from NC_057809.1 coordinate 214,568,689, forward strand.
AAACTTCAATCACACAAAACTTAATGGAACTTCGTGAGATAGGTTAGTATGATAAAAAGTAAACCATTCACCTTGGTACTGTCAAAGACAAAGATCATAATTTTTATCACACAATCCCTATTGTACCATATCATTTCTACAATTTATATTGAGGAATATAAGTCATAGAAACTAGAAAACAAAAACTATGCAATGAAAACAGAATCTGTCGGAAACATAACAGTATGTAATGATCTGAACACTAACCATACTTCTGCTACTCAAAAAATTATTAAATAAATTGGTGGACATGAGGAATTTGTCTATTAATCTTCTGCAAAAATAATCAGCACCAAAGCACTCTTCTGTAAAAAAAATGGCAGCAAATCTCGTGAGTGCAAAGTTTCTGTTTTTTACAGCAAGATCACATTAACTTTCACCCAAGTCTTCCCAAAGGTCTTACTTGGCACTTTATTGAAACAAAAGCTATAATACATGATTAATACTGTAGCTTAATCATGATAACACACAAAAACATTAAGGGTAAATATTGGGTTGTCTCCCAACAAGCGCTTTTCTTTAATGCCTTTTAGCTAGGTATGATGATTTCAATGATGCTCAGATAAAAGATAAGAATTGAAACATAAAGAGAGCATCATGAAGAATATGACTAGGAAATTTAAACCTAACCCACTTCCTATGCCTAGGGATTTTGTGAGTACACAACTTATGGGAACAAGAATCAACTAGCATAGGGAAAAACAAGGATAACTTCAAAACTTTAAGCACATAGAGAGGAAACTTGATATTATTGCAACTCCTACAAGCATATATTCCTCCCTCATAATAATTTTCAGTAGCATTATGAATGAATTAAACAACATAACCATCACATAAAGCATTCTTTTCATGATCTACAAGCATAGAAATTTTTCTACTCTCCACATAAGCAAAATTCTTCTCATTCGGAATAGCGGGATCACTAGTTCCTAGAGTTGACACTCCTCCAAACCTGCTTTAGATGATAGTATTATTCATACTCCAAACGATATAAGTGAAGTTCATGGAGCATTCTACAATTAATATAAACTAACCGATGTCCAAGCCCAAAATGTATAAGTGAAGCACACGAAGCATTCTATAAAACCATACTCAAAAGATTTAAGTGAAGCACAAAGAGCAATTCTATAAGATCATACTTAAAAGATATAAGTGAAGCACATGAAGCATTCTATAAATCAATGAAGGGCTATATCATACTAGCATGGTTCATAAAGGAAGAACAGAAAACACAAAGGACACAAATCATGTGAACGAAAGAAAAACCGAGGTATACCGATAATTGTTGAAGAAGAAAGATGGGATGCCAACTGGGGCATCCCCAAGCTTACATGCTTGAGTATCCTTATAATATTTACTTGGGGTGCCTTGGGAATCCCCAAGCTTCAGCTCTTGCCTCTCTTTATTCTTCTCACATCGGCAACTCCTAGTTCTTCGAACACTTCATCCACAAAAAACTTTAACAAAAACTTTGTGAGATCCGTTAGTATAATAAAGCAAATCACTACCTTTAGGTACTGTTGCAAACTCATTCCAATTTCATATTAGAACTATATATACTATATTCCAACTTCACCAAGGTTCATACCCCCCCCCCCGATACTACCCATAGATTCATCAAAATAAGAAAACAACACATAGAAAACTGAATCTGTCTAAAACAGGACAGTCTATAGTAATCTGGAGGTTTAGTAAATTTATGTAACTCCAAAAAATATGAAATAAATTTTACAATTTGAAAAATTTATACATAAGTAATGTGAAAAAAGTTTCAGACCCATTTGACTTTCCAGTAGAAAATTTAAAATCACGTGCTACAGCCAAAGTTTCTGTTTTTATTCTGCACATAGTAAACAAGCAATCTAATCATCCTAAAACCAAAGCTTGGCACATTATTTTTATAATACAATGGATATATATAAGGGGATAATTATTTACAGAGAAACTTCAATGAAAAATTCTACATTTTTCCGTGAGCATGAACACAAGTGCTCAAGGTCGACCCTCACTTCTTCAATGCATAACTTTCCAATCACTTCTCTTTTTGAAAAACTTTTTAGGCATGAGAGGCAAGTAAATTTTTTTGTATTTTCATTCTTTAATTTTTTTTGTATGTTTCACCCACAACTAAATAGAAACAAAAAGTAAAAAAAATCTACTTAGTGAAGAAACCAAACAAGCACACACGAGAATATCAACCCCACGCTATTGCTCCCCGGCAACGGCGCCAGAAAAGAGCTTGATAATCCCCAAGTGCAAGGAATCATCGTAGAAATTTCCAAAGGTGGAAGTGATAATTATGGAGTGTCGAACCCACAAGGAGCTAAAGGTAAGATAAATATTCTCTCAAGCCCTATCTGCCACTGATATGACTCTACGTACACTGAACGTTTGCTTCCAACTAGCAACGAGAAATAAAACTATGTTGTGGGTATGAAGAGGGTAACTTTGTATGATATTGGAGAGCAAAAATATAAAAGTAGGTGCTGTTATCATGAAGTTAGAATATATTACTAAATATTATAAATAGCGAGTGTGGAATAATGGTGGATCGGTGTGCGGAATTGTCCTAGGCAATCGTTAACAAGACCGGTAATCACTATTGTAGTTTCAAATGAGGGAGAGGCATAAGCTAACATACTTTCTGTACTTGGATCATATGCACTTATCATTGGAACTCTAGCAAGCATCCGCAACTACTAAAGATCATTAAGGTAAAACCCAACCATAGCATTAAAGCATCAAGTCCTCTTTATCCCATACGCAACAACCCCCTTACTCGGGTTTGTGTTTCAGTTACTCACGCCACCCACTATAAGCGAATCATAAACGTATTGCAACACCCTACAGTGGGAATCCCACACGCTTGCGCAACACGGAGGGCACCATAGGACAGCACGAAAGTAAAACATACAACTCATACCAATCTAGATCATCAATCAACCCAAAGACAAAGGATATCTACTCAAAACATCATAGGATGGCAACACATCATTGGATCATAATATGTGGCATAAAGCGCCATGTTCAAGTAGGGATTACAGCTGGGTGAGGGAGAGTGGAGCGCGTAAAAGAGATGAGGATGGTGATGATGATGGTGATGTTGATGAAGACGATCACCGCAACGATGATTCCCCTCTCGATGGCACTCCGGTGCCACCAAGAGAGAGGAGGAGAGGTTCTCCCCCTTGTGCTTCCTCCTCCATGGCCTCCCCCCTAGATGGGGGAGGTTCTCCCACTGGTCCTTGGCCTTCATGGTGATGATGGCCCCTCCGAGATCCTCCTCCATGCCCTCCGGTGATGATGGCCCCCTCCGACAGGGTGCCAGAGAGGGCTTAGATTGGTTTTCGGTAGCTACGGAGGCTTCTGGCGGCGGAACTCCCGATCTAGGTTAATTTTCCGAGGTTTATGTATTTATAGGAATTTTTGGCATCAGTCTTACGTCAAGGAGGTGCCCGAGGCGTCCACGAGGCAGGCCCACGCACCCGGGGGGGGGGGGGGCGCCCACACCCTCGTGGACGCCCCGGGACTCTCCTGACCCAACTCTTTTACTCCGGGGTCTTCTTTTGGTCCATAAAAAATCATCAAAAATTGGCACGTCAATTGGACTCCGTTTGATATTCCTTTTCTATAAAACTCAAAAACAAGGAAAAAACAGAAAGTGGCACTGGGCACTAGGTTAATAGGTTAGTCCCAAAAATCATATAAAATAGCATATAAATGCATATAAAACATCCAAGGTTGATAATATAATAGCATGAATACTTCAGAAATTATAGATACGTTGGAGACGTATCACCTAGGCTGCCACTGCCATCTCTATATGCAGAGCGACTATTTTTTTACAGATATCCACGGAGCGGCTATTTACACGGTATCTCACGTAACTCAATTATATGGACAGGGTAGTACATCACATACGGTTATGTAACGGCAACCGTGTCTAACCTACGTTGTCTTCTCACACAGTTTGGTGCGGAAATCGTGTGTGACGTTGTAATACCCAACACAAATGACATGTACAAACAGTGTGCCGTATACAACATATATATAGTGCCATTAGTAGTTCCCGACCATTATCTTATCTCCACAGTTTCCCCATTTGCCCCAAATCCCTGCATAGCCTCCAAATTCCCTCGTGTGGCGCTGACATTGGGGGAATGCGGACGAGTGGTGCTGATGGTTTCGGTGCGGCTGCTCCTGCACGTATCGCCGCCGAGCACTTGCCTAAGGTCATCAGAAGGCAGGTGTACTACGGATCTGAGTCCTGTCAGGTTCCAATCTATCCCGATGTTTTTTAGCATGTCCAAAGTATAGATCCTTGCTGAATCCGTCCTGAATGACCCCCCACCCCCCAGGAAAGCAATCTGCTGCCGGATCCAAAGCTTGACTCCAGACTCCCGCAACACGAGTTTGACTCCGAGTTTTGAGCCACCAAGAAGTACCAAAACTTGAGTTGTGTGCACGGGCACACTCCCGCTCGACGTGTATGCACGGAGGGATTCGACATTGGCAGGCGGTTTGTCAGTTTCCCCTTAGAGGTTAGTGCTAATTAAGTTCATCATTTTACTTCAGTTAATGCTACCGCTCATCCAGAATACTATTTAACATTGGCAGGGATATGAGGCTTGTGCCTTTGTTAACTGGCTGGATGAAGAATGGCATGGCAGGGCTCGGAGTGTTATCACCAAGCTCGCAAAAGATAACGTAAAGCTGAAGAAGAAACTGGCTGATCTGGAATGTACAATCAGTATGATGAAGTAAGAAAGAATCAATCACAGGCAACAGATGAAAGCAAGAGACGAGAAGGAACTAGCGTGTGTAGTTGTAGTTGTCGCATTAGCCATGTTCTATGCGCTGTTTGCAATGATGATTAGGGGTTTTGTTTGACAGTATTGCTAAAGCACATCTAGATGTGCTCTAAGTAATGCACATCTAGGTCCTATGCCATTGCTATTACGCGAAGATTTGTGCAGATATTTTTCTTTGTCTTTTTTCTTTTCCTTTCTAGTTTGATTATTACTGGCTTTATCAATAAGAAGAGATCAATGTATTGCATGCCAACTGTGCTACTCCGTTCGTACCGGTACCGATGCATAATCCCAAAACTCGTTCCTTGTTTTTGTCCTGAAAAAGGAAACCAGCCAAATAGCCAATAGGAGTCCTGCGCAACCCCGGGAATTTGGAGCGACTGGGTACAAATAATTGCGGTTGATTATATCAGTGCTTAGATAATACATTAACCCTCGCTTCAATTGGTAGTTCCTCTTCTCTGCATACCCCGCTTAAGTGTCCACCATCTTCATCGTCCCTGGCAGGCCGCGCTACACACTGGCACACACTCTGCAGCCATGTCGAGCGACAGCAAGGACGATAGTTCGGCTAGTAGTCTGGCGCTCGATGATAGGTCAACATCGGAATGATCCCGCTCATCTTCCATGAGTCCGGCGTTGAGCCCAGACCTCGATTATATCTGGTTCATGGAAGGGACGCCGCCTCTGGAGTCGTCAGACAACAACCAGATGGACAAGGAGCCGTCGGAGGACGAAGAAGAGGACGACGATGATGATGAGGAGGAATGGTCGAACGAGGAGGAGGAGGACAACGACAGCAACGACGATGACGACGGCGGCAGCGATGAAAAGCCAACGGTCAGTGGCAAGAAGCGTCCTCGCCAACACGATGTCGCGGGGCCATCCAACAGGAACAACAAGAAGAAGAAGGACCAAATTAAGCAGACTGTATATATCTTTGTTTATCCTGTCAATCTCATCGCAGACGGTTAGTAATATGTATTCGACAGAGATCTTCTACATTATCACTAACAGGTTGGTTTGTTGAACTGTGTGCCCTGATGAGCACACAATTCACAAAAAAAGACCGTATGGGCTGTCTATAATGATCGCACACAATTCTGATTACCGACCTGTTTGTCGGGTATCACACACATCTTGTTACACCGAATCGTTTGTGTTCACCTCACTCATCACAAACGATTCATCAGAGTGAACCGTATGCCGTATATCGCACACACACCTTGATCTGGCTGCCTGTTTCTGTTGTTCTATCTCATCGCAAATAGTTCATACAGATCAACCGTATGCCCCTCATCACAAATGCAACTATAATATGAACCGTGTTTGATGTATCATTCATCGCAAACGTTTTGCATAATTTCTGACGGTTTTCATACAGCACCGTTTGCGATTATTGCATCGCACACAGTTTCTCGAAGGGTCTCTGATCGTAGTGTCGCGTTAGCAGCATCCTGCAGTAGTGAATAAATTCATTTTTCTGCATTTTGGGACTGGGCATCCCTAATACCTTTCCCTTACTCTCGTGCAATGACAAGTGAATAAACACTCATCTTGAGAATAACACATCTAACATGGAAAATATTAGCCACCCCTCACCACTCCGCGAGCGAAACAAACACACAAAAGAGAAGTTTATTTTTGAAAATTAGAGATGGCACAACTAAATTTGCTTAGAACGGCAAAAGAATACCACATATAGGTAGATATAGTGGACTCATGTGGCAAAACTGGTTCAAAGGTTTTTGGATGCACAAGTAGTGATCATACTTAGTGCAAAATGAAGGCTAGCAAAAGATTGAGAAGCGACCAACCAAGAAATGAATAATCTCATAAGCGAGCATTAAGCATAACTAACACCGAATAATGCACCATAAGTAGGATATAATTTCATTGCATAACTGTTGACTTTCGTGCTTGCATAGGGAATCACAAACCTTAACACCAATATTCTTACTAAAGCATAATTACTCATCAAGATGACTCACATATCACATCATCATATCTCAAAACTATTACTAAGAATCAAGTTTTTTTTGTCCAATGATCTTCATGAAAGTTCTTATTATATCCTTCTTGGATATCTATCACTTTGGGACTAATTTTCATGTGTTGCTTTTGACAAGCTCAAACAAATATAAGTGAAGATCATGAGCATAATATTTCTTTCTCTCAAATTAATTTAAGTGAAGCAAGAGAGAATTTCTTGAAAATTTTACTAACTCTCAGATAAATCTAAGTGAAGCAAGAGAGCACTTCTTCAAAAATACTAAAGCTCATCGTGCTCAAAAAGATATACCTGAAGCACTAGAGCAAGTCCACAGCTCATAAAAATTTAAGTGAAGCATAGAGAGCAAATCTAACAAGTCATAACATAAATTTGGCTCTCTCAAATAGGTGTGTCTAGCAAGGGATCAAGACTTAAAACACAAAATAAAACAAGAAAAGACTCATATCATACAAGATGCTCCAAGCAAAACACAAAATATGTGACGAATAAAAAAATAGCTTTGAGTAAAATACCGATGGTCGTTAGAAAAAAGAGGGGATGCCACTCGGGGGCATCCCCAAGCTTAGTTGGTTGCTCATTTTTGGATAATAGCTTGGTATGCCGGGGCATCCCCAAGCTTAGGCTCTTCTACTCCTTATTCCTTCATCCATCGTAAGATAACCCAAAACATGAAAACTGCAATCACACAAAACTCAACAAAACCTTCGTGAGATCCATTAGTATAAGAATATTAAATCACTACTATAAGTGTTGTATCAAACCAATTAATATTTTTTTCTTGTATTATATCTACTGTTTTCCAACTTTTCTATGGCAAAAACTTATAAAGAAAACCATAGAGCCATCAAAATAAGCACACAACACAAAGAATACAGAATCTGTCAAAAAAGAACAGTCTGTAGCAATCTCACTATTTCGAATAATTCCGTTACTCCAAAAATTCTGAAAATTTTGGAAGACCTGAGAAGTTTGTATATTGACCTATGCAAGTGGAATGGATATTTTATTGCTCTCTGAAAAAATGATAAATATTTTTGTGAGCGCAAAAGTTTCTATTTTTTCAGCAAGATCAAACAACTAACACCCAAGAAGAACCTAAAGGCCTTACTTGGCACAAACACTAATTAAAACATAAAAACACAATCATAACAGTAGCATAATTATTCTAACACTCATAAACAGGAAACAAAAAGCAAAAATAAATTTTATTCATCGGGTTGCCTCCCAACATGCGCTATAGTTTTATGCCCTTAGCTAGGCATAAAGCAAGGGTCTAAGTTTTGTCGTCTTTGTCCTTAACCTTCTTAGAGGTGTTTTCATCAAGGGGTTTGTAAACACAACATAAAACATATTATCCATATAAACCTTAGCATTCCTAAGTTGGTGTTCATCATAACCTCTTTGATTCCCTGCAACAATCCAAGAGCAATGTTGATTAACATTATTGAAAACTTGTTGTATTATATCTAAAACGGGGACTTCCTTTTTAAGATTCTCATCAAAGTTTTTATTATACCCAAGCAAATGTCTTAAAGCATAGTCACTATTGTAAAGAATTTCATTTATCACAGGTTTTTCACGATTCATACCATAAAAATCAAAGATTTCACTAGCTTCCCATATTATGTAGTCAAACTCATTCATAAGGACGAGAGTGGCTAACTTTTTAGCCCTAAGATTCTTTATAACAGGAAGCTCAAAAACAATCTTTGCAAAGTAGGATGGGTACGAATAAATTTACTTTCAAGTTTCAGAACTAGTGCTGAAATACCATCCGCATAAGATCTAGTAGTTTTAAGTATAGGGGCATCATCAAGACTTAGCTTCCAAACACAATTGAAAAAATCTTGGATACATTTTTTCCCATAACATTCCCTTGCCCCAAGATAAAAATTTTAGCATCCAGATTGCATGTACGTCCAATCTTAGGAGTTAGGCCATCATCTGTTGGTGCCATATCGAAATCATTCATGATTGCAAGCAAAGGATAGATCTGATAAGAAAACGGCGAACGGAAAAAAGGGTGAATAAAACGGTAAATTTTTGTGAAGTGGGGGAGAGGAAAACGAGAGGCAAATGGCAAATAATGTAAATTGCAAGGAGATGGGATTTGTGATTAGGAACCTGGTATATGTTGAAGATCCTCCCCGGCAATGGCGCCAGAAATTCCTTTTGATGTCGCTTGAAGCTACGCCGGTATTTCCCCGAAGAGGAAGGGATGATGAAGCACAGCGGCGGTAGGTATTTCCCTCAGATATGAAACCAAGGTTATCGAACCAGTAGGAGAACCAAGCAACACAAGGTAAACATCCCCTGCACACAGATAACAAATCCTCGCAACCCGACGTTTTAAAGGGGTTGTCAATCCCTTTCAGGTAACGGTGCCAGAAATTGGTGCATGACGGGAAAAGTTGTAATAGATTGGATAAATAGATCGCAAATAATATAAAGTGCTGCAAAGTATTTTTGGATTTTTGGATTAATAGATCTAAAAATAAATGCAAATAAAAGTAGATCGCAAAGGCAAATAATATGAGAAAGAGACCCGGGGGCCGTAGGTTTCACTAGTGGCTTCTCTCGAGAAAAATAGCAAAGTGGTGTGTGAGAAAATTAGCGTTGGGCAATTGACAGCAAATACTCATGACGATATCCAGGCAATGATCATTATATAGGCATCACATCCAAGATTAGTAGACCGACTCTGCCTGCATCTACTACTATTACTCCACACATCGACCGCTATCCAGCATGCATCTAGTGTATTAAGTTCATGGAAAAATGGAGTAATGCAATAAGAACGATGACATGATGTAGACAAGATCTATCTATGTAGAGATAGACCCCATCGTTTTATCCTTAGTAGCAATGATACATACGTGTCGGTTCCCTTTCTGTCACTGGGATCAAGCACCGTAAGATCGAACCCACTAGAAAGCACCTCTTCTCATTGCAAGGTAAATAGATCAAGTTGGACAAACAAAACTCAAATATCGGAGAAGAAATACGAGGCTATAAGAGATCATGCATAAAAGAGATCGAAGTAACTCAAATACTTTCGTGGATATAAAAACAAAGATCTGATCATAAACTCAAAGTTCATCGATCCCAACAAACACACCACAAAAAGATTTACATCATATGGATCTCCAAGAGACCATTGTATTGAGAATCAATAGAGAGATGAAGCCATCTAGCTACTAACTACGGACCCGAAGGTCTATAAAGAACTACTCATGCATCAACGGAGAGGCACCAATGGAGGTGGTGAACCCCATCCGAGATGGTGTCTAGATTGGATCTGGTGGTTGTGGACTCTGCGGTGGCTGGATCAATATTTGATCGACTCCCCTAGGGTTTCTGGAATATTGGGGTATTTATAGAGCAAAGAGGCGGTTCAGGGGCACCCGAGGTGGGCACAACCCACCAGGGCGCGCCTGGGCCTCCTGGCACGCCTTGGTGGGTTGTGCCTCCCTCGGGGCACCCCCAGGCGCAGCCAGGGCCCGTTGTGTTCCTTCTGGCCCATAAAAATTCTCCGTCAAGTTTTGTGGGATTTGGACTCCGTTTGATATTGATTTTATGCGATGTAAAAAACATGGAACAACAGTAATTGGCACTTGGCACTATGTCAATAGGTTAGTACCAAAAAATGATATAAAATGATTATGAAACATCCAAGATTGATAATATAACAGCGTGGAACAATCAAAAATTATAGATACATTGGAGACCTATCAGCATCCCCAAGCTTAACTCCTACTCGTCCTCGAGTAGGGAAGTGATAAAAACAGAATTTTTGATGTGGAATGCTGCCTAACATGTCATATCATATTTCTGTCTTTATAGCATGGACATTTGGACTTTTATATTGTTCAATGCAATAGTCTAGTTTTGACATTATAATTTAAATACTCAAGCATATCAACAAGCAACCATGTCTTTCAAAATATCAACGCTAAAATAAGCTATCCCTAGCCCATCATGCTCAACCATTGATCCATTCATGAAACACACTCACATATTAGCTATGTCCAATACTCAAGTACGGTCATATTGCCTCCTAGTTGATGCTTTTGTAAGAGAAGATGGAGACTCAAATTCAAAATAAAAATTGCATAAAGTAAAAGATAGGCCCTTCGCAAAGGGAAGTAGGGATTTGTAGAGGTGCCAGAGCTCAAAGCGAAAAACTTAGAGATAAAAACATTTTGGGAGGTGTATCCATCCCACCAACGAAAACGACATAGAGTTCCCAATACTTTTCATGCTTAGATATATCATAGGCGGTTCCCAAATAGAAAATAAAGTTTATTCCTTTTTCCACCATACTTTCACTTTCCATGGCTAACCGTATCCACGGGTGCCCTCCATACCAACACTTTCCAAGGAATTTATTATTTGACAACATAAAGTAAATTCATTTTTTTGCATTTTAGGACTGGGCATCCCTAATACCTTTGCCTTACTCTCGTGCGATCACAAGTGAATAATCACTCATCTTGAGAATAACACATCTAGCATGGAAAATATTAGCCACCCCTCACCGCCCCGTGAGCGAAACAAACACACAAAAGAGAAGTTTATTTTTGAAAATTAGAGATGGCACATCCAAATTTGCTTAGAACGGCAAAAGACACTACAAAAAAGACACATCCGTCACATTTTGGGCCGAACGAAAAAAAATTCTGTCATACATATGACACTTATATGATGATAATTGTGACAAAACCCAATATCATCATAGATGTGCTGGGCTCCTACTTGTATGACAAAAAATCATGACAGAAAATGGGGTTTTCGTCCTGGGCAGACCGGAGACGCAGCTGCATGACATTCTTTGGGCCGTCCATGATGGAAAAAACCGTGGTAGAAGCGAGGGGAAGGAAAATTTTGGGGAGTTCCCGGTTACGGTGGGAGGTCAGGGGCCGAGCGATGCGCGTTTCTCTCGTACACGTACACGCGTGTGTGCGAGGCATTGGCTCTAACTGAACCTGAGCGAGGTGTTGGCCTCTAACTGAACCCGAGCGATTGCACTGCAGGCTACGCATTACTGAACCGGAGCGATCGATCGATGGCTGTTAACTGAACCCGATCGAGCGATTCATTCGCTACTGCTGCTAACTGAAGCTGATCGATGCTGCCTCTGGGATGAACAGTGAGCGTTGCGGGGGGTTTGGATGAACAGTTAGCGGTGGTGTTGCCTCTGGATGAACAGGACCCCGTGGTGTGGTGGAGGGCTGGATGAACGGTAGACGATGGAGGGGTGCCCGTGGAGGGGTGGTTGAACAGGACCCCGTGGTGTGGAGGGCTGGATGAACAGTAGACGGTGGAGGGGTGCCCGTGGAGGGGTGGTTGAACAGTAGCCGGTGGAGTAGCGCACGGTGGAGGCTGGATGAACAGGAGCTCGTGGAGGCTGGAGGAGGTCGACGGTGGAGATGAACAGTATCCCGTGGAGTCTCGTTTTGTGGTACGCCACACCCCTCCCGATGAACAAGACCCTCGTTTCGACCATAGGAGGTCTGTTTCGTCCGTTTTGCGGTACGCCACACCCCTCCTGGTCAACAGGACCCCCGTTTCGACCGTAGGAGGTATGTTTCGTCCGTTCTGCGGTACGCCACACCCCTCCCGATCAACAGGACCCCGTTCCGAACGTAGGAGGTCCGTTTCCTTCGTTTTGCGGTATGCTAGGCCTTGTTTCCATAGCCTGTTCCATCCAAGCCCTCCCGATGAACACGACCACGCATTCCGTTCCGACCTAGCCGGTTGGCTCCCACGCATTCCGTTGCCTCCCGATGAACACGACGCATTCCTTTGCCTCCCCATGAACACGACGCATTCTGTTGCCTCCCCATGAACACGACGACGATGTTGTGTAACATCCCAAATTCTCAATTTGGAATGTAATACATTAGATCATCAATGCATATCATATTTTATTTGCATTTTGGTTGATCCTAGAAATTCTACACAACTCAATGACCCACAGAGAGAGTTGGGGATTTCGTTATTTTCATATTTGAGTTTTCTCAAATTTTGAGAATAGGATCATTTGATTTTATTTATTTTATCATCAATTATTTCTATTACAAATATATGAGAGAGGGAATAAAATGACTTTCCCAAAATAAAGAAATATTGAGGATGTAATAATAAAATCAAATAAGATTTTTTATTCCGGAGTTTTTCGGTGTTTTATTTGAATTTAGGAAAAATGTGCGTTTTCAAATTTGCATTTAGGTCCCAAATAAATGTTCACCTTGTGAGGCTTGATTTTAGAAGCCCGTGAAAATATATTTCAGAATTTTTGGAGTCCGTTTAGTATTTTTTTTCTCTTCCGAGCGAAATAAAAAAACGCGTCGCACGCCGACTAGGCCAAGGCCCAGCCGACGGCCCACCCCGCCGCCTGCCGTCTCCCTCCAGGAGACTGGAGC
>NC_057809.1:214582446-214625741 GCF_018294505.1 Triticum aestivum
CCGCCCCGCCCGTCGGAGTATCTCGCCGGAGGTATAGCCGCCGCCATTCGCCGTTTGGTTTATTTTTTCTCGAAGCCCTAGATCGGTTTATTTTTTTCTCTGGTTTATTTAATTAGTGAACGTTCACCGATTCATTCGTTTTAGCGAACGTGTTCACCGGTTAGTTTCTGTTAACGAACGTCCGTTCGATTAACTGTTCGTCAGTTTTCTTTTTCTCGGATTAAATCCATGATTTTTCTGATCGCGATTCCTGATCCAATTTTCGTTTTAGTTTATCTTTTCGCTCGTTTATCGGAATCAGGTGATTCAAGCGCCTAGAGTTTCGTCTCGAAACCCTTTATCCGTTTAACCAACTTAAACAAGATTTTGATACTGTAAAAATTGCCCTAGATCCAGATTACTAGAACAAAGTTTTTTTCTTTCGCCGTTTGACTTTCCTTGCTTTGTTCGATTTGATTCTTTTTGCCAACCGGAGTTCTTAAGTTGAACCTTCTGGTCAGATTCTCTTATTTGAGTTTTACCTGTGCATTAGATGAGTACTTATTGTATGCTTGTTTGTTTGTCTGCGATAGAATACCCGGAGTGCGCCGCCTGTTACTTCGAATCGTTAGGTTTCGCGGATCATCAACAAGGCAAGTAACACTTTGATCATACCTTTTCTACTACCAAGTTTTATTGCATTAGATCAATCCTCACACATTGTGTGATTAGGATCTAATTAAATGGTGGGATGGGAAGTAGATGAGGTAGTACCTATTACCTGTTTATTATCAAACCTTTGGGAGTTACTTCTACGTTTTCTTATAATGCCATGCTATGCTAGTAGACGTCGATTGGGTGAGTGAAATCCATGACAGATGTGAGTTTCTTAATTAATGGTTTATCTAAGGTGGCAACTTAAACACACATCTGGGTGGATTGAGGCACCTGGGTATTCCAGGACTTGCCTGTTTTCTTTTGGACCGCCACCCAGGCTCAAAGGGATCATAAGACTATTCATACTAGGAACTTCCGTGTGCAGCCACAAGCTATTATGGGCTCTAGCATAGTTGACTAAGTTGTGCGAACTCTTACAGTGGTAGACTAGCAGATGTAGGGGATGTAGGTGGTACGGTCTACCCGATCGTAAGGTGCCAGCGCTTCTGAAAGACTATGTCTCGATCATCCGTCTTCTCAAACACCCTGTAGTGCGAGAAACCAAACGGAGGCAATCGAGTCTTGTGGGGAAAAGTGTGCAAACCTCTGCAGAGTGTAACAAACTAATCATGATTAGCCGTGTCCCCGGTTATGGACATCTTGAGTATCTAGTACTTGGATTATCATGTGAATCTCATCATGTTACTTTAATTAATATTGTTGGGTTTTAATGATGTTACTTAATTGGGATTGAGAATGCTGTCAACCATTCTCAATGTTTAACAACTACCATGATGGTTAAATAAATTTTATTCCTTTGCAGTAGGGAAAAATTTGCTTTACGCAAAACTGTAACCATAGAGCTTTCCACCAGCCAAATATGCATATAGTATAGCTATTTCATTCCATTACTCTCTATGTGTTACCTTGCCAGCATATTCCATGTGCTGGCCCGTTTTTGGGCTGCAACGTTAATGTTGCAGACTTTTCAGACGATGATTAAGGAGTTTTAGGTCGTGGTTCTATACTCAGTGATGCCGTTGGAGTTGATGGACTCACTTATCTTCCAAGCCTTCCGTTGTTATCGTTATTAGATGGCCTTAAGCCATATTTATTGTAATAAGTTCTCCTTTGAGACACTCGATGTAATAAGTGTGTGATTGCTACTTTGTTATAAATCCTCCGAGTACTGTGTGGTGTCAGCATTACTGATCCAGGGATGACATCAAAGCACAGAGATCAGACTGTTTGAGATCTGGTCGCTACACGTTGTTTCTTCGTTCTGACCCAGCCATGTACACATGCCCTGGCCGTACGTATGCGCGAGTAGGCATTCGAGACCCCGCCCGTATGTACACATATGTGGTCGTATTTTCTTTCTTGCACCCTGGCCGTTGTACGTACGTGTACATGCTATGTGCGCGCCTCTACTATGACACGTACGCGCCTCTACTACGACACGTGCGCGCCTCTACATCCACCAGTATATATGTACGTACATGTTCGCGACCAGAATGACAATGCTACGTACGCTTCAACCAGGTGGGTCCTAACTGTCAGGCACTTCCTTGCCTATGAAGATGTAGCTGGTGGGTCCCAGCAGTCAGGGGGGAATCGTTTTTTTTGCCCGGACACACTTCCTTGCGTGCGAAGATGTAGCTGGTGGGTCCCAGCAGTCAGGGGCAAACGTTTTTTTTCGCGAAATATGGTGGCCCGTCCGGTGGGTCCCCGCTGTCAGGTGGAGGAATAATTATTTTGCACGTAATAAGGAGGCACTTCCTTGCTGCGGCCGTGGACCCAGTTGTCAGCCTCTCCACGTACAGTCCACGTCCGATGGAAGCCGTTCCTTGACCATGTTGACCACGCCGTGCCGAGAGCACCAGGGCGGTGGACGACGACGAGGCCTAGGAAGGGGACGACGCGGAGCCGGGGAAGACGCGGCAGTGGACGCCCATGCGTAGAGGAGTACGAGGGTTCACTGGTTCGCTGCGGTGTGAGGCTGTCGTCGCTGCAGAATAACAGGGGGTGTGGGTGAGTAGAGGGATGGCCTGGCCAGCGGTGGGAGTAGTAGGGGCGGTGAGGCCTTCGCCACATCGCAGCCGGCCACGGGAGGCAGGAGCACGAGGCACGACCGGTGCTGGTTTGGGCGGCAGGAGCAAGAAGACCAGAGGTTGAAGAAGCACTACGGCCATTGGATGGACATCGTACGGTCACTAGAGCTAGAATCGTGCATATTGACTAAGTTGACAAAGCCCTCCGTCCCCGTCAACTTAGTAGGCCCACAAGTCAGCCTGCCACTATACTGGGTCCCAGCTAACAGGGGGAGTATTCATTTTTTGTGCGTAATAAGGAGGCACTTCCTTGCGTGCGAAGATATAGCTGGTGGGTCCAAGTTGTTAGTGGCGGTAACATTTTTTTCGCGAAATACAGAGGCCCTTTCGATGGGTCCCTGATGTCAGGTGGAGGAATCATTATTTTGCGCATAATAAGGAGCCATTTCCTTGCATGCGACCATGGACCCAGCTGTCGGCCTCTCCACATACAGTCCACTTTAGATGCATGTCGGTCATTGACCATGTTAACCAGGCCGCGCCAAGAGCACCGGGGCGGTGGACGACAGCGAGGCCTAGGAAGGGAACGGCACGGACGCAGGGAAGACTCGGCAGTTGTTTCCCACGCAGAGAGGAGTACGACTGTACGAGGGTTTACTGGTTCGTCTGCCGTTGCCGGAGAATAACAGCAAGTGTGGGTGAGTAGAGGGATGGCTAGGCCAGCGATGGGAGTACGGTGGGGCGGTGAGGCCTGCGCGGCAGCACAGCCGGCCGCGGGGAGGAGGGAGCAGGCAGTCCCGCCGGCGCTTGGTTGAGCGGCTGGAGCAGGAAGAGTAGAGATTGAAGAAGCATGACGGCCGTTCGATGGACATCCAACAGTCACTGCTTGTGCATCAACCTTTTTTTAGGAAAGCCTCAAATCTATGGAAAACAGCATATAGCCCATCTGCCATTATTTCTAATAATTTACAGCCCATTTGCTAATTCTTAAGGTTTTTTTGGAGCCCATATTCTTTTTGTTAGCATTGCAGCCCATATTGTGGCCATGGTTAAAAAATTATATGAAATTTTGCATATTTCAGTGCGGTCCGAACTGTTTTTAATCCCGAAATTTCGACTCACATTCAAACTGATTTTAAAAATAAATGTATATCAATATAAAATCCAACAAATTCTCCAGGCATAAAAATTAATGTAATTTAAAATCTCGAAATGAAAAAAAAAGATATTTGAAACTAATTGCCGGTTTGATGTGTTTTAAAAATGTACAGCCCATTTCTCATTACTGATAGGCCATTTTCTCGGCCAACCGAATGAAGCTCTCCTCGTCTTGAAAGATTAGCAGCCCAACAGGCCTGACAAAGCGACTTACTTGGCAAATCACAAAAAAACTAGGCTGTGACCGTGGACCCAGCTGTCAGCCTCTCCATGTACAGTACTCTTCCGATGGAAGTCGGTCATGGACCACATTGACCACGCCGCGCCGAGAGCACCAAGGCGGTGGACGACAGTGAGGCCTAGGAAGGGGACAACACGGAGCCAGGGAAGACGTGGTAGTGGATGCCCACGCGGAGAGGAGTACGAGGGTTCATTAGGCCGGCTGCAGCGTGAGGCTGCCATCGTCGCAGAATAACAGGGGGTGTGGGTGAGTAGAGGGATACCCTGGGCCAGCGGTGGGAGTAGTAGAGGGCGGTGAGGCCTCCACGGCATCACAACCGGCCACGAGAGGCAGGAGCACGCGGCACGACCGGCGCTACTTTGGGCGGCTGGAGCAAGAAGACCATAGGTTGAAGAAGCACTATGGCCGTTGGATGGACATCGTACGGTCACTGGAGCTAGAATCGTTCATATTGACTAAGTTGACAAAGCCCTCCGTCCTCGTCAACTTAGTAGGCCCACAAGTCAGCCACCCACTATGGCGGTTCCGACAGTGCTGGGGGAAGAAGACGAGAGATTGAAGAAGAATGCTGACCGTTGTATGTAAATCCAACGCCTTCTTAGTCTTCGACCTACTGGCCCACATGTCAGCCAGTCCATTTGTTTTTTTAGTCCATTTGATGGGCTGGGTGAAACAATGATTTAGCATCTATGCAGCCTGTTTAAATCCCATTTGCATTTTTCTCAAAATCCGTAGACTTGCTGGGCTGGGTGATAATATCATGTTGGGCTAGACGGAGAAATGTTATAAAAACATAAACACATGACTGCACGTCAGTAAAATCTTTGCAAGTTTATGTACGCAATCACTAGGAGTTAACCTGCCAAGTTATATATAAACAATTATTATTATTATTATTTTGTAAGAAATTTCAACTTACGAAATAAAATATCATTTTAATTTGATGAGTTAATAGTACGTGGGGTATTTTTGTTTTTTAGGCTAGACATGGGACAGTTGAGTTGGTTCTAGGGGAAAGTACTAGGAGAAAACTCAGTTTACATCGAAAAAGAAAGTGGGAGAAAATTTAGAGACCTGCCGGGTCCACCTGAGGAGGGGAATATGTTGGGAGGAAGGAGATTCAAAGCACGACAGCCGAGTGAACTAGTTGTTTTTACGGACAAGTGAACTAGTTTACATACATAAGCAAATAGCCACTAAAAAAAGCAATCAGGTTAATGGGTTCTTAAACGAAATATTTCGGACAAAACAGATAATTACGACATATAGGCTAATGCATGAAACACTCACATGATAAAGGTGCTTATAAACAGATAAAGTACAACATCTAGACCTTCCTCGCACGCTTGATCATGACGATGCGGCTATCCATGTACTCGTCGGTTACGGGAAGCAGACACACCCTCATGTCCAAGATCTGCCTATACATGTCGTAGCATGCTTATGCGTCCTTGGCCGCGTAGGTTATGTAGGCTAGATTCAGAGGTACCTCCCATGTGTTCAGGTCGTCTTCTTTCATGTTGGTCTATCAGGGGTCGATGATGGTCTCAGCAAGGTCAACCACGGAGTCCTTCTCCTGCCCATTGCTGATGATCTTGTATTGCTTCTAGATGTCGACAAGCTTGTTGCACCAGATGGCCGAATCATCGCGTTCTTCCTTCTCTCCACCGTAGCGAAGGTGCAGTCGGCGCTACCGATGAAATGGGCGAATGCTCTAGAACCTGGTGCAGCCATAGGACTGAGGCGAGGCAGAGCTTCACCGAGTCCGTATCGTTGGTGTACATCACATTCAAATTGGTGCAGCCATAGGACTGAACGGTGAACTCAAAGGGGAACTCCATGCTGAAGTCCATATCTAGCAGGCTCACCCCTCGGATCGCCATTGGAGTCTCTTCGAGTGAACGAGTGTGTAGGCGGCGGTGGGAGTTCATTTTTCAGCTCTTGGGGAACTTGATTCAACAGTAAGTTGAGTGTGTACAGGCGACTGTTGGGGAACGTAGTAATCTCAAAATTTTCCTACACACACGCAAGATCATGGTGATGCATAGCAACGAGAGAGGAGACTGTTGTCTACGTACCCTCGTAGACAGAAAGCGGAAGCGTTAGCACACCGTGGTTGATGTAGTCATACGTCTTCACGGCCCGACCGATCAAGCACCGAAACTACGGCACCTCCGAGTTCTAGCACACGTTTAGCTCGATGACGATCTCCGGACTCCGATCCAACAGAACGTCGGGGAAGAGTTCTGTCAGCACGATGGCGTCGTGACGATCTTGATGTTCTACTGTCGCAGGGCTTCGCCTAAGCACCGCTACAATATTATCGAGGATTATGGTGGAAGGGGGCACCGCACACGGCTAAGAGATCAATGATCAATTGTTGTGTCTTTGGGGTGCCCCCCTGCACCCTTATATAAAGGAGCAAGGGAGGAGGAGGCCGGCCCTAGGAGGGGGCGCGCCAAGTGTGGAGTCCTACTAGGACTCCCTAGTCCTAGTAGGATTCCACCTCCCATATGGAATATGAAAAGAGGAAGGGAAAAGGACAAGGAAGGAAGTGGGCGCCCCCTTCCCTAGTCCAGTTCGGACCAGACCAAGGGGAGGGGTGCGGCCACCCTTGAGGCCCTTTTCCTTCTTTCTCGTATGGCCCAATAAGGCCCAATACGTATTCCCGTAACTCTCCGGTACTCTGAAAAATACCCGAATCACTCGGAACCTTTCCGATGTCCGAATATAGTCGTCCAATATATCGATCTTTACGTCTCGACCATTTTGAGACTCCTCGTCATGTCCCCGATCTCATCCGGGACTCTGAACTCCTTCGGTACATAAAAACTCATAAACTCATAATATAACTATCATCGAAATCTTAAGCGTGCGGACCCTACAGGTTCAAGAACAATGTAGACATGACCGAGACACGTCTCCGGTCAATAATCAATAGCGGAACCTGGATGCTCATATTGGCTCCCACATATTCTACGAAGATCTTTATCGGTCAGATCGCATAACAACATACGTTGTTCCCTTTGTCATCGGTATGTTACTTGCCCGAGATTTGATCGTCGGTATCGCAATAACTAGTTCAATCTCGTTGCCGGCAAGTCTCTTTACTCGTTCCGTAATACATCATCCTGTAACTAACTCATTAGTTGCAATGCTTGCAAGGCTTAAGTGATGTGCATTACCGAGAGGGCCCAGAGATACCTCTCCGACAATCGGAGTGACAAATCCTAATCTCGAAATACGCCAACCCAACAAGTACCTTCGGAGACACCTATAGAGCACCTTTATAATCACCCAGTTATGTTGTGACGTTTGGTGGCACACAAAGTGTTCCTCCGGTAAATGGGAGTTGCATAATCTCATAGTCATAGGAACATGTATAAGTCATGAAGAAAGCAATAGCAACAAACTAAACGATCAAGTGCTATGCTAACGGAATGGGTCAAGTCAATCACATCATTCTCCTAATGATGTGATCCCATTAATCAAATGACAACTCTTGTCTATGGTCAGGAAACATAACCATTTTTGATCAATGAGCTAGTCAAGTAGAGGCATACTAGTGACACTCTGTTTGTCTATGTATTCACGCATGTATTATGTTTCCGGTTAATACAATTCTAGCATGAATAATAAACATTTATCATGATATAAGGAAATAAATAATAGCTTTATTATTGCCTCTAGGGCATATTTCCTTCAGTCTCCCACTTGCACTAGAGTCAATAATCTAGTTCACATCGCCATGTGATTTAACATCAATAGTTTACATCACCATGTGATTAACACCCATAGTTCACATCGACATGTGACCAACACCCAAAGGGTTTACTAGAGTCAATAATCTAGTTCACATCGCTATGTGATTAACACCCAAAGAGTACTGAGGTGTGATCATGTTTTGCTTGTGAGAGAAGTTTAGTCAACGGGCCTACCACATTCAGATCCGTAAGTATTTTGCAAATTTCTATGTCAACAATGCTCTGCATGGGGCTATTCTAGCTAATTGCTCCCACTTTCAATATGTATCCAGATTGAGACTTAGAGTCATCTGGATCAGTGTCAAAACTTGCATCGACATAACCCTTTATGATGAACCTTTTGTCACCTCCATAATCGAGAAACATATCCTTATTCCACTAAGGATAATTTTGACCAATGTCCAGTGATCTACTCCTAGATCACTATTGTACTCCCTTGCCAAACTCAGGGCAGGGTATACAATAGGTCTGGTACACAGCATGACATACTTTATAGAACCTATGGCTAAGGCATAGGGAATGACTTTCATTCTCTCTCTATCTTCTGTCGTGGTCGTGTTTTAAGTCTTACTCAACTTCACACCTTGTAACACAAGCAAGAACTTCTTCTTTGACTGTTCCATTTTGAACTACTTCAAAATCTTGTCAAGGTATGTACTCATTGAAAAACTTATCAAGCATCTTGATCTATCTCTATAGATCTTGGTGCTCAATATGTAAGCAGCTTCACCGAGGTCTTTCTTTGAAAAACTCCTTTCAAATATTCCTTTATGCTTTGCAGAATAATTCTACATTATCTCCGATCAACAATATGTCTTACACATATACTTATCAGAAATGTTGTAGTGCTCCCACTCACTTTCTTGTAAACACAGGCTTCACTGCAAGTCTGTATAAAACTATATGCTTTGATCAACTTATCAAAGCGTATATTCCAACTCCGAGATGCTTGCACCAGTCCATAGATGGATCGCTGGAGCTTGCATATTTTGTTAGTACCTTTAGGATTGACAAAACCTTCCTATTGCATCATATACAACTCTTCTTTAATAAATCCATTAAGGAATGCGGTTTTGTTTATACATTTGCCAGATTTCATAAAATGCGGCAATTGGTAACATGATTCGGACAGACTTAAGCATAAATACGAGTGAGAAACTCTCATCGTAGTCAAGACCTTGAACTTGTCGAAAAACTTTTTGCGACAATTCTAGCTTTGTAGATAGTAACACTACTATCAGCGTCCGTCTTCTTCTTGAAGATCCATTTAATCTCAATGGCTCACCGATCATTGGGCAAGTCAATCAAAGTCCATACTTTGTTCTCATACATGGATCTCATCTCAGATTTCATGGTCTCAAGCCATTTCGCGGAATCTGGGCTCATCATCGCTTCCTCATAGTTCGTAGGCTCGTCATGGTCAAGTAACATGACCTCCAGAACAGGATTACCGTACCACTCTAGTGCGGATCTCACTCTGGTTTACCTACGAGGTTCGGTAGTAACTTGATCTAAAGTTACATGATCATCATCATTAGCTTCCTCACTAATCGGGGTAGTAGTCACAGGAACAGATTTCTGTGATGAACTACTTTCCAATAAGGGAGCAGGTACAGTTACCTCATCAAGTTCTACTTTCCTCCCACTCACTTCTTTCGAGAGAAACTCCTTCTCTAGAAAGGATCCATTCTCAGCAATGAATAACTTGCCTTCGGATCTGTGATAGAAGGTGTACCCAACATTTTCTTTTGGGTATCCTATGAAGATTTACTTCTCCGATTTGGGTTCGAGCTTATCATGTTGAAACTTTTTTCACATAAGCATTGTAGTCCCAAACTTTAAGAAACGACAGCTTAGGTTTCTCGCCAAACCACAGTTCATACGGTGTCGTCTCAAAGGATTTAGATGGTGCCCTTTTTAACGTGAATGTAGTTGTTTCTAATGCATAACCCCAAAATGACAGTGGTAGATCGGTAAGAGACATCATAGATCGCACTATATCTAATAAAGTACGGTTATGACGTTCGGACACACCATTACACTGTGGTGTTCCAGGTGGCGTGAGTAGTGAAACTATTTCACATTTTTTTAACTGAAGGCCAAACTCGTAACTCAAATATTTTACTTCTGCGACCATATCGTAGAAACTTTTATTTTTGTTACGATGATTCTCCACATCACTCTAAAATTCTTTGAACTTTTCAAATATTTCAGACTTGTGTTTCATCAAGTAGATATACTCATATCTGCTCAAATCATCTGTGAAGATCAGAAAATAATGATACCTGCCACGAGCCTCAATATTCATCGGACCACATACATTAGTATGTATGATTTCCAACAAATCTGTTGCCCGCTCCATTGTTCCAGAGAACGGAGTCTTAGTCATCTTGCCCATGAGGCATGGTTCGCAAGCATCAACTGATTCATAATCAAGTGATTCCAAAAACCCATCAGCATGGATTTTCTTCATGCGCTTTACACCAATATGACCTAAATGGCAGTGCCACAAATAAGTTGCACTATCATTATTAACTTTGCATCTTTGGCTTCAATATTATGAATATGTGTATCACCACGATCGAGATCCAACAAACCATTTTCATTGGGTGTATGACCATAGAAGGTTTTATTCATGTAAACAGAACAACAATTATTCTCTAACTTACATGAATAACCGTATTGCAATAAACATGATCCAATCATATTTATGCTCAATGCAAACACCAAATAACACTTATTTAGGTTCAACACTAATCCCGAAAGTATAGGGAGTGTGCGATGATGATCATATGAATCTTGGAACCACTTCCAACACACATCGTCACTTTACCCTTAACTAGTCTCTATTCATTCTGCAACTCCCGTTTCGAGTTACTACTCTTAGCAACTGAGCTAGTATCAAATACTGAGGGGTTGCTATAAACACTAGTAAAGTACACATCAATAACATGTATATCAAATATACCTATGTTCACTTTGCCATCCTTCTTATCCGCCAATTACTTGGGGTAGTTCCACTTCCAGTGACCAGTCCCTTTGCAGTAGAAGCACTCAGTTTTAGGCTTAGGTCCAGACTTGGGTTTTTCACTTGAGCAGCAACTTGCTTGCCGTTCTTCTTGAAGTTCCCCTTTCTTCCCTTTGTTCCTATACTTGAAACTAGTGGTTTTGTTTACCATCAACACTTGATGCTTTTCTTGATTTCTACCTTCGTTGATTTCAACATCACGAAGAGCTTGGAATCGTTTCCGTTATCCCTTGCATATTATAGTTCATCACGAAGTTCTACTAACTTGGTGATGGTGACTAGAGAATCCTGTCAATCACTATTTTATCTAGAAGATTAACTCCCACTTGATTCAAGCGATTGTAGTACCCAGACAATCTGAGCACATGCTCACTGCTTGAGCTATTCTCCTCCATCTTTTAGCTATAGAACTTGTTGGAGACTTCATATCTCTCAACTCGGGTATTTGCTTGAAATATTAACTTCAACTCCTGGAACATCTCATATGGTCCATGATGTTCAAAACGTCTTTGAAGTCCCGATTCTAAGTCGTTTAAGCATGGTGCACTAAACTATCAAGTAGTCATCATATTAAGCTAGCCAAATGTTCATAACATCTGCATCTGCTCCTGCAATAGGTTTGTCACCTAGCGGTGCATCAAAGACATAATTCTTCTGTGCAGCAATGACGATAAACCTCAGATCATGGATCCAATCCGCATCATTGCTACTAGCATCTTTCAACTTAGTTTTCTCTAGGAACATATCAAAAATAAAACAGGGGAGCTAAACGCGAGCTATTGATCTACAACATAGATATGCTAATACTATCAGGACTAAGTTCATGATAAATTAAAGTTCAATTAATCATATTACTTAAGAATCCCCACTTAGATAGACATCCCTCTAATCCTCTAAGTGATCACGTGATCCAAATCAACTAAACCATGTCAGATCATCACGTGAGATGGAGTAGTTTCAATGGTGAACATCACTATGTTGATCATATCTACTATATGATTCACACTCGACCTTTTGGTCTCCGTGTTCCGAGGCCATATCTGTTATATGCTAGGCTCGTCAAGTTTAACCTGAGTATTCCGCGTGTGCAACTGTTTTGCACCCGTTGTATTTGAAAGTAGAGCCTATCACACCCGATCATCACGTGGTGTCTCAGCACGGAGAACTTTCGCAACGGTGCATACTCAGGGAGAACACTTATACTTTGATAATTTTAGTGAGGGATCATCTTATAATGCTACCGTCAATCAAAGCAAGATAAGATGCATAAAAGATAAACATCACATGCAATCAATATAAGTGATATGATATGTCCATCATCATCTTGTACTTGTGATCTCCATCTCCGAAGTACCGTCATGATCACCATCGTCACCGGCGTGACACCTTGATCTCCATCGTAGCATCGTTGTCGTCTCGCCAATCTTATGCTTCCATGACTATCGCTACCGCTTAGTGATAAAGTAAAGCATTACAGCGCGATTGCATTGCATACAATAAAGCGACAACCATATGGCTCCTGCCAGTTGCCGATAACTCGGTTACAAAACATGATCATCTCATACAATAAAATTTAGCATCATGTCTTGACCATATCACATCACAACATGCCCTGCAAAAACAAGTTAGACGTCCTCTACTTTGTTGTTGCAAGTTTTATGTGGCTGCTACAGGCTTAGCAAGAACCGTTCTTACCTACGCATCAAAACCACAATGATAGTTTGTCAAGTTGGTGTTGTTTTAACCTTCACAAGGACCGTGCGTAGCCACACTTGGTTCAACTAAAGTTGGAGAAACTGACACCCACCAGCCACCTGTGTGCAAAGCACGTCGGTAGAACCAGTCTCGCGTAAGCGTACGCGTAATGTCGGTCCAGGCCGCTTCATCCAACAATACCGCCGAACCAAAGTATGACATGCTGGTAAGCAGTATGACTTATATCACCCACAACTCACTTGTGTTCTACTCGTGCATAACATCAACGCATAAAACCTAGGCTTGGATGCCACTGTTGGGGAACGTAGTAATTTCAAAATTTTCCTACGCACACGCAAGATCATGGTGATGCATAGCAACGAGAGAGGAGAGTGTTGTCTACGTACCCTCGTAGACCGAAAGCGTAAACGTTAGCACAACGCGGTTGATGTAGTCGTACGTTTTCTCGGCCCGACCGATCAAGCACCGAAACTACGGCACCTCCGAGTTCTAGCACACGTTCAGCTCAATGACGATCCCCGGACTCTGATCCAGCAAAATGTCGGGGAAGAGTTCCGTCAGCACGACGACGTGGTAACGATCTTGATGTTCTACTGTCACAGGGCTTTGCCTAAGCACCGCTACAATATTATCAAGGATTATGGTGGAAGGGGGCACCGCACACGGCTAAGAGATCAATGATCAATTGTTGTGTCTTTGGGGTGCCCCCCTGCACCCGTATATAAAGGAGCAAGGGAGGAGGAGGCCGGCCCTAGGAGGGGGCGCACCAAGTGTGGAGTCCTACTAGGACTCCCTATTCCTAGTAGGATTCCACCTCCCATATGGAATATGAAAAGAGGAAGGGAAAAGGAGAAGGAAGGAAGGGGCGCCCCCTTCCCTAGTCCAATTCGGACCAGACCAAGGGGAGGGGTGTGGCCACCCTTGAGGCCCTTTTCCTTCTTTCCCGTATGGCCCAATAAGGCCCAATACGTATTCCCGTAACTCTCCGGTACTTCGAAAAATACCCGAATCACTCAGAACCTTTCCGATGTCCGAATATTGTCGTCCAATATATCGATCTTTAGGTCTCGACCATTTCGAGACTCCTCGTCATGTCCCCGATCTCATCCGGGACTCCAAACTCCTTCGGTACATAAAAACTCATGAACTCATAATATAACTGTCATCGAAACCTTAAGCGTGCGGACCATACGGGTTCGAGAACAATGTAGACATGACCGAGACACGTCTCCGGTCAATAAACAATAGCGGAACCTGGATGCTCATATTGGCTCCCACATATTCTATGAAGATCTTTATCGGTCAGACCGCATAACAACATACGTTGTTGCCTTTGTCATCGATATGTTACTTGCCCGAGATTCGATCGTCGGTATCTCAATACCTAGTTCAATATCGTTACCGGCAAGTCTCTTTACTCGTTCCATAATACATCATCCTGCAACTAACTCATTAGTTGCAATGCTTGCAAGGCTTAAGTGATGTGCATTACCGAGAGGGCCCAGAGATACCTCTCCGACAATCGGAGTGACAAATCCTAATCTCGAAATACGCCAACCCAACAAGTACCTTCGGAGACACCTATAGAGCACCTTTATAATCACCCAGTTACGTTGTGACGTTTGGTGGCACACATAGTGTTCCTCCGGTAAACGGGAGTTGCATAATCTCATAGTCATAGGAACATGTATAAGTCATGAAGAAAGCAATAGCAACAAACTAAACGATCAAGTGCTATGCTAATGGAATGGGTCAAGTCAATCACATCATTCTCCTAATGATGTGATCCCGTTAATCAAATGAAAACTCATGTCTATGGTTAGGAAACATAACCATTTTTGATCAACGAGCTAGTCAAGTAGAGGCATACTAGTGACACTCTGTTTGTCTATGTATTCACACATGTATTATGTTTCCAGTTAATACAATTCTAGCATGAATAATAAACATTTATCATGATATAAGGAAATAAATAATAGCTTTATTATTTCCTCTAGGGCATATTTCCTTCAGCAAAAACAGTTACTACCCCTCCCTCGTTCGCTGCACGCCCGGCAGAAGATGCACCCTCGGCCACACGTCGGTTCACGAGCGGGTCTGTATTGGTACTGTAATAACATGAGTTAGTGGTCACCTTACTTAAATTTAATTAGCTTTAATAGAAATTTATACTTAAAACAAGCAATGCATTCACTCGTTCTGTCAGTGCCACATGATCAACATGCACAACAATTAGAATTATTATTCTCAGGACGCACACGATCAGCACATTTGTCGCACTTTCACAAAGATAATACTACCAAGTTTGAACGGTTTGTTATGGTTGTTGTCCTCTGCATCATCATGCTGTGTTTCCCAGCTTGCAAGATTCAGAACCAACAAATAAGATCCAAATAATAAGTACAACAAAGATGCCTACACATCTCATTGATTCCCAGCTTGCAAGATTCAAATAATAAGTATAACAAAGATGCCTACACATCTCACTAATTCCCAGCTTGCAAGATTCAGAACCAACCCATTAGAGCCTTTTGATAAAGTGAATATCGGGATTAAATCCATCTTGGCTAGCCATGTCATACAATCGAAGAACTTGACGAATGCTCTTGACCATCACAACATCTGTAGTTGAGTATTCCTGTTTGCACAGCACAAACAAGGAGACAAGAGAGCATGATTTCGCTTTAATAGCGGCCTCCTTGAACTCAACCTCCAGCTCTACTTGGATGAGGTCTGCATGGAGTTGCATGATTCAATTCATGCGCCTTTTTTTACAGTTCACCTGAAATGAAGCAAAGATTGCATCATTCAGCTAGCAAGAAGTACTTGCTCTTGTGAGCTGCCAGGTTCTTCTTTAGTAGTTGCACTAAAATTGAGGAACATTAAGGTTGGCTGTCCGGCTCATGTAAGGTGCAACTATAATTTTCTTATCCTTTTGTGCAGTTCCACTAAAATAAAGTGCCATTGTGGTGACAGTGACAACTCCTTCTTGCAAAGGCTAATAAAATGTTGCACGAGATTACCAGCAGAACTTGACGGAGATTTTGGAAACTCCAATCACCATTTTGTGTAGTTCCACAAAAATTGAGAGATGTTTCCAATGTGACATTTTAGTTGAACTGCACAAGACACTCATTCCAAAAAAAGTTTTTTGTGCAGTTCACCAAAAGGTCACAATAGCAACAAGGTGAAATGGATATCCCTATCTGCATAAAAAGATAGAAAGTAAACAATTGTTGGTCAATAAGAATATATGAAACATATATAAAATGAAAAGAAGCATCTTAATTATGTTCATGGCAATCACGCAAGGACAGTAGAAATTTTAAAACGTCAGCAATGCTTCATGTTACCAGAAGCATTACGATCAACAATGAGATTCCTCAAATATGGGATTAATTTAATGGTGGCATTGCTTGTTTACCAGACACAGTAAATCAACAGCAGCTAAAGAGTTGGTTTAAGGGCATGGGACCGTGGGGACACCAGGACACTCAGCAGCGTAAAGGAGCAACTAACTTATCATACTGGGGAAAACATCAGGAGTGCCATTGTACTATGTGAGGGTAACAAATCTAATCCTGGAGACCTTGTACTATGTGAGGGCAGCTAATCTAATCCTAGAGACCTTTTACTATGTGAGGGCAGCAAATCTAATCCTGGAGACCTTTTACTATGTGAGGGCAGCAAATCTAATCCTGAGACCTTTTACTATGTGAGGGCAGCAAATCTAATCCTCGAGACCTTTTACTATGTGATGGCAGCAAATCTAATTCTGGACATACTCTGTTGACTTCTCCAGCAGCCGCCACTTTCTATCCTTTTTTCAACCAATAATAGATATGTTCCTTATCCAGTTTGTACTGTGTTTTCCCATTATTTCCCTTTTCAACCAAGAGACCGGTTGGGTACCCGGTCTCTACTACTTTCACCATATTATTTCCTCTTTGAATCAAGTCCTAGATTCATGCTACAACTTTCCCCCTTTCTTCGTTGTTTGAACAAAGCCCTAGATTCGAATGCATGGAGTAGCTTTACCTCTAATAATACTAAAAATTTAGGTGGCTTTGGAAGAGCTGATGGGAGTAGAAAAAGATGCACATGCAGACATGTGGGGAGCTGGGGTAGTAGGGCAAGGCCGCTTTTGAAGAACTTATATCTGAGGGTCGCCTGGATGTCAGCGGCGGCAGGTCGGATCTGCGGACAATACGATGGGGAGGAAGAAGGGTCGGAGGACCTCCCGAGCCAGCCATGTGTTGGAGAGAACGGCAGGGGCAGAGGATCGGGCCCCTCCGGCAGGTGTGGGTTTCCTCCCTCGGCGGCGATGACCGTGTGAACGATGCACCTTTTAGTCCTCTACACAAACCGACCGAAGGGATCAGCCGGATCTGTGACCAGCGGTGAGCAGAGAGAAAATGTCGCTACCGCTGTCTTGTTTATATCTGGGGAGGATGAGAGAATGAAGATAGCAACCCTAGTAAAGCAAGCGCTCAGGCCCCTGTGTCCATATATAGTGGAGTGATTATCTTTTTTTCTCTCCACAGCAAGTGTTTCAATTTGTATACGTGGCAATAAAGAAAAGAAACTCTTTATTTAAGGTGACTACTATACGACTCCTACTTACTACTAGTAGTACTACAGTATTGTTCACTTGTGCTCCCCGCCCCTCCATTCATTGAACAACCCCATGGGTGAATAAACATACAGTAAGTATTGTATTTATATAGAACGAACAAGCTCGAACTATTTTCGCATAGTTAAAAGTTGAGGGCAGGGCTTTTGCCGGGCAGTACACGCAGCAGTTTTCGGGTAGGCCCAGAAGACTATTTTAATTTTTTTAAACTTCAAGACGGCCACATCGTGGAGCCGACCCCAACGATTTTAAGCTTACAGGCACGGTACACGCTATCCTAGACTACCCTACACATGAAACTGCCTCACGAGCGTCCGGGCTGCGCTTGGCTCTTCGCCTCTTCGGTAAGTCGAACAATGATGGAATACTACTGCACTGGAGGAGTACTACAGTATGCTTCTGGCCATCTGACACCGATTGAACACCCGCATGTCCACCGCGTGCGGGAGGGAGAGTGTGTAGCGAAAGCTTCTCCTAGTCTTGCCAGCCACCACGCTCATGGGCGAGGGAGGGACGCTCCTGCCTTTGCATGTATGACAGGTGGGCCCGACAGGTGTGTGGCCAACCTGTCATACAGCCAAAGGCAGGTGCAGTTAAGTCCGCAAGGGAGAGGATAATCAAACTTCTCGTTGATGTACGAGTTGACGCGACACATCAAAGCACTACACTCGATATATTTCAATAATTTGCGTGTGTGACTCCCAAATGCAGAGGTCGGGGGTCATCATCCTCCTTTTCGAGAAAAAACAGACGCGTGTGTGAGAGGACGAGTGCGTGTGTGCACCTCTTCTCTTCCTGTATAACGTACTACTAAACTCAGAGTACAAGTTTTTCTGGGTGGCATGATGGTGCGTGCGAGAAGTCCCGAGAGATAGGTTTAATGCGTCTGAAAAAAAGACTAGCCTAGAGCTCGCCATGCGGCTATTCCCGTCGAATGCCCCATTAACCATAAGATATGTATATGACGATGCCAGTTATTGCACGTACACAACAGTACTCCCTCCTTTTCAGTTTATAGGGCTTAATTCAAAAATCTCACCAACCAAGATGGTGAGTGGTGGAATATGTTTTGTAGTTTGCAAAAGCACCTAATTAATGCTCTTGTTTTTCTAAAAAAAAATGTTTATCAATGCATTAATTGCAATGCATGCATGCATAAAGTACATGCATTGGTCAATTTTCTCTTAATACTTGCATGCAATGATTTAATGCACCTTGGAATCTGAATATGTGTTGGGGAACAACCAAATTGAGCCTTATAAAATGGAAAAACTAAAATTTTAAGATAAGCCCTATAACACTGGAAAGGAGGGAGTAGAAAAAGAAGTACTCCATTCGGGAATAGTGCCGCACTTCAAAACTAGAACCGTCAATAAATTTTGAGCTTGCGTCTCGTCACATTCCAAATTACTCCATGCTATATTGAATTGCAAACCTGTTCACACCGATCACAACCTAAACGGTTTCCCACTTAGGAGTGTATTAGTACTCGGTTATAAATACTAGTATGCCAAGATGACTGCACATTCCTCCTCAACTCCTCATCCACAAAAACAACCCAAGTCATTCAGTATCCTTCCCTTGCGTCTGCCATGGCCAGCGTGAGTTCTGGGTCAAGAGATTGCCACCAGGGAGAGGCGAGCATGGAAGCGGAAGCACGAGAGATGTCCCGCCGCGCTGCGAGAGCAGCCGACATCTCCCGTCGCGCGGAAGTAGCAGCACAGAGGTCCCACCGCGCCGCTGAAGCAGCACGAAGGTCCAGCCGCGTCGTCGATGTAGCAGACTAGTCCGGCCACGCCGTGGAAGTAGCAGAGATGTCCCGCCGCGCCGCGGCGGCCTGGGAAAATTTCTCGTGGGCAGGCGACGACTGTTACAGGCGCATGCATGCGATCGTCCATAGCCAGATGGATTAGATCTCTGGCTGGGCGAGGTTGCAGGACGACGTGAAAGCCTCGTTTGAACAGGCTACCGGCGTCATCCGGCAACTAAGGGAGGGCAATGAGAGGCTCCGGGCCGAGCGCGACCTGCCGAGGGAGAAGATCGTCTGAAGTGCAGACCAGCAGGAGGAGACCAGTGCCTTGTTGAAGAGGACCGGCGTCATCATCAAGAAACTTATGGACGAGAATGACATGCTCCGCAACGAGCGCCAAAGGCTGGTAGAGGAATCCGTGGATGTTCTGAAGCAGCGTCTTGAGGACATGAAAGAGCTCATCGCTGCTCGCTGCGGAGACTACTTTCCTGGTTTCTTTTGATGTAATAATCGGTTTAGGATGTGGATTGTGTCGTCGGTTGTGAAATGTTGGGTTCTAGCGCGGATGTTTGGCCTTTCTTGGCCTCTTGGGATGTTGTGATTTCAATCTGGTAGCTTTTAGTCCTTCGTGTTAGGCTGGAGTTGTGTTGAACTTCTTGTGAATTGTGGTGCTTTTCAGTAATGAAAATCGGAAGGGGCAAGCCCTTCTTTGATCAAAAAAAATTAATCGTCCTTATATATTCATCAGTCTTGCTATAAGTCGCAGTAGATGCTATATAGGTCCGTCGGATCTTACATCAAGATCCATGCTTTCAGATTTTCTTTTTTCTCTCTCAAATCTCAGTCGAGTGATACATAGCCACGCCATTAAACAGAGGCTCGGGCGCCATTAATGGAGACCTTGGGATTGAGGTGGACGGCAGATGGAGGTCAAAGGGCTCTCCTCCCGATAAGCATGCGCAGGGGTCTGATCGCACGCCTCTCGTACTCAAATAGCTACCCTGCACGGCGCCTCCTAGCTAATAAAAAATTGGGACGCGTGGCGGCACGTAAATGGTACTAGTAAGTAGAATGCCCACAGTTTCAATAATACTTGTGTTTCTGATCGTAACGTGACAGCACTTGTTCCAAAATGACTTTGTTGATTGTTAATGTGTGCGCCTTCGCAAATCGGACTGCAAATTTACCACAGCATGTTGGTGCCATGTCATGGCACCAAGCCAAGTTTCATTATTTTCATGCGTGTTTTGGATTTATAGGAATTAAAAACTAAGTTTCTCAATGTTTCCAACCCAGCCACGACGCCCAGAATTTGAATTTCATTCCCATTTCTTGCATGGAACCTAGAAATTTACCCGAGGACACACATGTGGTTTTTCAACCAACTTTGGTGCACTGGAACATGTGCTTGTATTTCAAATTTGAATTATGCACACAAAGGTGACACGTTCCCTCCCAGAACCACGAGCCTTCTTGAGAGAAGCTCTGATTTGCAAGAAGCTTATACCAAAATTTGTTCCTATTCGGCCAATTTTTTTTACCACGGCATGGTACTACCATGACATGACACCATGCCAAGTTTCATGATTTTAAAACCAAGTTTCTCAATGTTTTCGACCGAGCCACGATGCCCAGATGTTTGAATTTTATTCTCATTTTTTACATTGGACCTACTCCCTCCTTCCATCTTTATAGGGCCTAATGTGTTTTTCAAGACAGCCTTTGACTATTGACAAGATTAATAGCACATGAGATGTATACTATGAAACTTATATTATTGGAAGCTCCTTTGACATACAAAATTGAAGGTATGCTTTGTGTAAGTTGCATGTCATATATTATTGCTCTAACGTTTGGTCAAAGTTAGCCTCGAAAAACGCATTAGGACCTATATAGATGGAAGGAGGGAGTAGAAATTCACCCAAGGACACAAATGTGATTTTTCATCCAACTTTGGTGCACGGGAGCATGTGCTTGTAGATCAAATTTGAATTATTTACATTAAATGACCAAAAACTCAATTGATGTGTAAATAAGGCCAAATGAAGCCAGAATAATTCCAAAATTTAACAGGGCACTCATGTAGTTCTATGTTGCCTTTGTAAATAAACTCAAGGGGGACAACGTATATCGTTTCGCACTCAAAGGTGGCATGTTCCCTCTCAGAACCACGAGCCTTCTTGAGAGAAGCTTCGGTTTGGA
The DNA here is from genome assembly GCF_018294505.1 of Triticum aestivum. Taxonomy (NCBI): domain Eukaryota; kingdom Viridiplantae; phylum Streptophyta; class Magnoliopsida; order Poales; family Poaceae; genus Triticum; species Triticum aestivum. The sequence goes on from NC_057809.1 coordinate 214,603,626, forward strand.
AAAGCTTATGCCAAAATCTGTTCCTATTCGGCCAATTTTTTTACCACAACATGGTAGTACCATGACATGACATCCATGCCAAGTTTCATGATTTTCAGACGTGTTTTGGATTTACAAGAATTTTAAAACCAAGTTTCTAAATGTTCTCGGCCGAGCCACGATGCCCAGATGTTTTAATTTTATTCTCATTTCTTGCATGGGACCTAGAAATTCACCTGAGGACACAAATGTGATTTTTCAACCACCTTTGGTGCACGAGGGCATGTGCTTGTAGTTCAAATTTGACTTATGCACATTAAATGACCAGAAACTCAATTAATGTATAAAAAACGACAAACGAACCCGGAATAATTCCAAAATTTAACAGGGCACTAATGTAGTTCTATGTTGCCTTTGTTAAGAAACTCAAGGGGGGGCAGCGTATATCGTTTCACACTCGAAGGTGGCACGTTCCCTCTTAGAACCATGAGCTTCCAAATTGGCCCAATTTTTTACCACAACATGTTAGTGCCATGACATGACACCATGCCAAGTTTCATGATTTCCAGGCGAGTTTTGGATTTACATGAATTTAAAATCAAAGTTTCTCGATGTTCTCGGCCGAGTCACGATGCCCAGATGTTTGAATTTCATTCTCATTTCTTCCATGGGACCTAGAAATTCAACCAAGGACACACATGTGATTTTTCAACCCACTTTGGTGCATCGGAGCACGTGCATGCAATTCATATTTAGATTATGCACATTAAAAGTCCAGAAACTCAATTAATGTATAAAAAGGCCAAATGAACCCAAAATAATTCCAAAATTTAATAGGGCACTCATATAGTTCTATGTTGCCTCTGTAAATAAAATGAGGGGGAGGCGGCGTATATCGTTTCGCACACAAAGGTGACACGTTCCCTCTCGAAACCACGAGGCTTGTTGAGAGAATCTCCGGTTTTGCAAGAGGCTTATACCAAAACTTGTCCCAGTTCAGCCAAAAATTATACGTATGGAAACATGGTTTAGATTATCCCAAACATCTCGCTACCTAGACCAATAATGTACTATGATTTGAATTCAACATAAAATGGATACAAATATTTGAATTGGACGGCATATGGTACATGTAGTTCATAGTGAAATATGATTATTGCTATATGTATGTTTTTTGTTATCAAGATAATATTTAAATTATTGTATAACTTGACAACAATCATATTCAAATAAGGAAAATTGATTCAAATTTAGTCCATATGGTAGACGACAATATATATGTTCACATGGTGGAGTAAAATGGTCATATACGATGGAAGATCAAAATGTACGACTACATCAATTATAAACCGCAAGGTCACCTAATGACATATTCGAAATCAACATAACGTGGATTCAAAATTTGAAATTCAAGATCATGGCATCTGTAATCATATAAAAAGGGACATTGCTCTTTCTTTGGTGGGAATTGATTTGTTTTTTGTTGTTGTTGAGGGAAGTGCGAATCGATTTGGTACTGTGCAGGGTAATCTTGTTCTCTCGATTTTTTTTACATTTTTCTTGTAGTTTTTTCAATGGCATCTATAGCAATATAGTAAAAGGGGACATGACTCTCTTGTGTCCTGTATGAATTGTTTTTTTACACGTTAAGTTTGTTCTGCCGAACAAGGAATCCGCACCTTGTTATCCCGAAATTTTCAAGCTCGAGTATCTTTTGTCTCACCTGCTTTGAAACTCCTGCTTCTTCAACCCGCGCCGCGCCTTGTTATCCTGAAATTTGGACGCGCGCGAGAACTCCCTCCTCATCCAAAATCTCTCCCACAACCCAGACACGTGAAATCCCCCTTCTACCCCTCAGCCGGAAATGAAGCTCCACGTCACGGTGTCAAAACCGGTGGGGGTACGCTGGTAACTTACCCTACATTTCGGACAAGCGCGTCCCTAAGCTTGGCTCCCCCTCCCCCTTCGCCCCCCCCCATTCGTACACCGAGGCCGCCAAAACCCGCGAAACCCCACGCTCCTCCGTCGGCCTCCTGACCACCACCCAGCCGGAGACTCTTCCCCGACTACGTTGTCCACGGCAATAGCTCGCCGTCCCTCATCCACCGCATCGGATGAGGATCGTTGTCAATCTCGTCGTCCCGCCGGATCAGCCGCCCCGTCCTCCACCTCCAAGGAGCTGCCCCGATGTTCGCCTCATCTATCGCGCCACCTCAATCCCCACAGCGCCGTCTTGACCTGCCCCACCGGAACCGCAACACCCTCACCAATTCCTCCGATGAAGCCAAGGCCAACTCGGCGCCACCAAGGAGGTTCTGCACTCACCGCTGCATTTTATCTTTTATTCGATCTCATGGGGCTGCCGGTGCACGATACCGAGCAGACATGGCGTGTCTCCATCAACGGCGCCGTTGCCGGCCACATCATCCACGGCGTCTCTGCCCCATGTCGTTGCTTCCTCGGCGGCGACTTCCACAATGGCACTAGCTGCAGCTGCTCTGGCTCTCGCTCGCGCTGTGGCTCTGTTCTTGCTGTCGGTCACGCTGCTGCATTGCTCCTGCTTTTGTTCATGCTACTGATCTGCTCTTGCTCTCGCTTGTGTTGCTGCTGTTGCACGACCACCGGCATCTACAGGAGTTGCTGCTTTAGCACTCGTTTGCGGTGCTACTGCACGACTTGCTCTCTGCTAGTGCGTTCCCTGCTCGAGCATCTGCTGATTTAGATCACTGCTTCTCTGCTACTAGTGCTCGAACGCCGTAAACATCTATTGCAATGCTTTGTTACTAGTTCAATCAGTTTCGACAGTAAAATTTAGTTTCGACTGTAAAGTTCATTTTTCTTCAGTTAAGTTCAGAGTGAACAATACTTACAGCATCTGTCGGAGCGGCCGTGGCGCGGCTGATGCGTTTTACATCTAGCACTTTTTGGTGATGTATTTTACATCATCTATTGCAAATGATATTAGGGTCCCACTTCAGATTAACGTTGTCTGTCTTGTCATGCTTCAGCCTCGTCGCCATACACCTTAGCGGAGCTGCTCCAACAACGAAACCGTCCATCACAGTGGAGTAGTACCCTCGGCGCTGTTTCCAGAGGCCTCGGATCTTCTTCCCCGCCTCCCACAGTCACACCAGCATCATCACCATCCTCCACGTCCAACCCAATGATGCTGAGGTCCACAAGGCTATGACAAAGAGGTTGTACACTCGTCGCATCACTTTGTTTCTCCATTCCTCTGTTCTTCCAATTCATGTGAGCCAAACACCCAGGTTGACTGAAATCATATGTTTCCAAATGCTCTATTTTGCACGTGCATTCCTATCCTATTCCTGTGTTTTCCCTGTCCCTGCGTTTATAGAATCCTCCAATTCTAAGGAGCCCTTACAGATTTACTTCATTTTCAGATAGGCGTCAACGAAAACTCTGTGTGTTATGTCCTGCTCCTGCCATGCCGTCATCCACCCCACCTGAGGTGCACCATCGACAGAAGTGTTCACTGCAGCAGAGATCCCCCCTACAGACTTCCTTTCACCGCCTCAGATCATCTTCCCCGTTGTCGGCAGCCACGCCAACTGCATTACCATCATCGATTGAGCAGATGAACCTGAGGACTACACAGTTCCGGAAGAGAGGTCGCAGTCTTTCGTGTTTGCTTATGTTATACGTCGGTTATTATTACCTGCTACTTTATCGTTCAATCTTGAGTTTTGAATTGCCCATGGGTCTCATATCGAGCCATCAACGAATAGTATCTGTCTACTATCTGGTTCATCTGGGGTCTTCTATGTGGTTCATGTTGGGTGGGAAACAAACAATAGATGATCCATTGTCTATCTTTTTAAACTGAAGTTATAATCTACCTACTATCATTAGTTTTAGATCTATCCACTCGTTTGCTACCATCAATCTTGATTTTTGCATGCACCCCTTAGGCCTTACAAAATCTAACTATTTTTTTATTATGCATGTCAGATATTGTACACAATCATACTGAACATGTAGAGAAAAAGAGAAGACCATTGCGTGCGAATATAATGTCATGCAGACGCCGCTCCATGGTGGGCGAAGTGCCCCCCTCCTGCATTTCCAGATTGTATTCTAGAGGAAGATAACTGTTCAGATGGAGATTCAGAAGGAGCCGACCACGCCTGTTTACCACCTGAGGTGTTTGCTCTAACCTGGCATGCTGATGTTGGTCATATCATGCATATGGCGTCTTGCATTGCTTACATTATACATCTTATATGTCATCAGCTTAGTTTAGATTTGCTTTGTGTGAATGCCACCTGTTTGGTTTCTATATCATACTCCCACCATTCCTAAATATTTGTCTTTTTAGAGATTTCAACAAGTGACTACATACGGAACAAAATGAGTGAATCTACACTCTAAAATATGTCTATATACATCCGTATGTGGTAGTCCATTTGAAATCTCTAAAAATACAAATATTTAGGAACGGAGGGAGTATATGGGAATTATGCAATGCCATCTTCTTTAGCCAGGCATCATATACGTGAATCATGCAATGCCATCCTGTTTAGCTAGTCATCGTATATGTGAATTGTATCGTGCCATATTTTTTCCATAATGTATTCCTTTTGTCAACAATTTTTATACATTCATCTACTCTTCATGTGCATCAGCCATTTGAGTCGGTCATGGGAAAATCTGGAGTGAAAACAAGGTCTTTTGAGCAGTCAGTGCTACCTGTCGATGCAAATTTCTTGCTGGTTATAGATAGCTCCTCAGAGGAGGATTCAGAGAGAGATGACCAGTCGTATCCCCCCCCCCCCTCGAGGTGCATGCTCTAACTTGGCTGGGTTATATTGCTCATATCATGCATATGGTGTCTTGCATTGCCATGCCATCTGCTTATATTAGACATGCTTTGTGTAAATGCCTCATGTTTGCTTTCTATATCAGATATGTGAATTATGCAATGCCATGTTTTTCAGCCAGTTATCATATATGTGAATTATGCACCGCCATGGAGCCAGGCATCATATATGTGAATTATCTCATGCCATCTTTTTTTTCATTACGTATTCCATTTGTTGACAATCTGTGTATATTGAACTACTCTTCATGTGTATCAGCCATTTGAGCCGGTTATGGAAAAATCTGGAGTGAAAACAAGGTCTTCAAAGCAGGCAATGGTACCTATTGAAGCATATATCTCGATGGTTACAAGGAGCTCCTCAGAGGAGGATTCAGAGACAGATGACCAGTCCTATATCCCACCTGAGGTGTATGCTCTAAGTTGCAATGTTTATATTTCTCATATCATGCATATGGTGTCTTCCATTGCTTAGTTTAGACATCATATGCACAATATTGAATTCTATCTGCTTAGTTTAGAGATCATACATGCGAGTGCTAGCTGCTTAGTATATGAATCAATTATGTCAATTTTATCATGCCATCCTGTATACTTAGACAACATGTATGTGAATTATTTCATCCCAACCTATTTTAGAAAGACATCATATAGTTTTGCCATGTCATCCTGTTTAGGTACTCATCATATGTTGAATTATGCCATAATATCCTGTTAAGTTGTCCATCATATATCTGAAACTGTGTCATGCTATCATGTTTAGTTAGGCATCATATATGTGAAATTGTGTCATGTTGTCCTGTTTGGTTAGACAACATATATGTGAATTACCACATTTTTCTATCATACAATGTCTGTACATTCAATTTGTTTTCTTGTTTATCAGCCATTTGAATTGGAGGGGGTGATGGCAGTATCTAAGGGAGCAAAAACCCGTTCTTCACAAAAGACAGTGCTACCCATCAATGCAGATAGAACCATGGTTGTGCTGGCCCACAAACTAGCCCCACCACACATAATTGAGACTCTTCCAGATTGTGCACTTACACCGTTGGGCAGAGAACCAGCTACAACCCATCTAACCGCAACCCCAGCGGATAGTAACCCACTTATAGTTGACAAAGCACCATGTCCACCACAGAGTACCCCCACACGAGCACTTTGTAAAGCTACTGCAGTGCCCAACGCATGAAGACCACCACAGCTAACCCAAACTCCACGTTTAAAGCAGAAGAGCAACTGTTCTCAGGTCAGATTCCGTAGCTATGGTCCATACTCCTTTGCTGTTGCATCACTGTATTTACTCATACCAACTACTTTTGAATTTGAAGGATCCAATTGAAACTCCAATGGCGCAACAGGTATGTTTTAAACCTATTTCTTTAACTGGATTGTTGTTCTAACTTCTTGGTCTATGTTGATTTCAGTTTAAGTTGTATAAACAGTTATGTTCTCATGTGATGCACATTACAAGTGCTGCCAATGTTGTGTAGTTTCTCACACTTATATTCTGTCTATGTTGTTGTGTCTTAAAAATATATGAGTTGAACTGTGTCTCTATCTTGATTAGGGAACATAAACTAGAATGATATGGACAATACAGTGACCATGGTACATAGATATATGTTTGTTTCATGCTGTTATCCTGTCCACCTTACTACTGAACCGGTTTATCAAAATGAGTTTCGTATACTACAAGCTAAACATGTGATGTGTCTGCTTGTTTCTCTTGTAGTATGCAAATAGAATATTGGAGAAGAGCACCCCACTATGCAATGGTAGAGAAAGTAATGCAGATAAGGTTCAAGATAGTGAGACAACCCCATTGGTCTCCAAGAAAGGTGATAAAAACGATCTTATAGACAGTGAGAAAACCCCACAGTCCTGCGTTGATGTAGTGTTCGAGTTACTGGCCAGTACCGCTGGCACAAGCTCTTCGAACTCGCTACCTGAATCAGTTCGGCTTCTTCAGTCTCAGCTACAAGCTGAAAGGCATCAGTCAGTTGTGCTGCGGCAAGAAGCCGAAGGACTGAGGAAGTCCCTGCAGAATTCAGATGTGTACTTTCTTGTTGAACAGCAAGCGCTGGAGGATTTAAGCGCCAAACAAGAGAAAGTTAATAAGCTTGCTAAGCATCTTGCCAGCATTATGGGTACCCAGGATATTGTTTCTTGAACTCTTCTGAAGTGGTTTCAGTTATGGACTTGTTTTGCTGCGGCGTTTATATGCTGCTTTGTTCCCTATATTTGCACTGGTGGCGAACTTTGATGCCCAGTGGATGTAATATGTGTAATAGCCGTGATAGCCTAGCATAAGTTGCTTGCTTGCTTATTTACTTGTTGTCTTGTTTATTTGTTTGCTTGTAGTCAGTGCAGTTCTTTTTCCGCGGTTTGCTAGTGGCTGCAATAACCTATTTTTTTTAACTAGGCCATAATAACCATGGGCTAATATTTACTGTAGTGACACTGGGCCTCCTACGGGCCATAGAAATAGTGGGCCTTCTATGGGCCGTAGAAACAGTAGGCCTTCTATGGGTCGTAGAAACAATGGGCCTTCTACGGGCCGTAGAAACAATGGGCCTTCTACGGGCCGTATCATCAATGGGCCTTATACGGGCCATCTGATCGATTGGCCAAACATGGGCCAATAACAGGCCGCATTATGGCCATAAACGGGCTAGAGTTGGAATCGTCCGTTCATGGGCCGATCATAACGGGTGATCATTAATAGGCCGTATTTGATGACGCTATGAAAACGGCCCAATGTATTAACGGACCACAAACGGGCCGACTGTAACCACGGGCAGAATTTGGCCCACAAGCAGAAAATGACAGTAACGGGCCGTAAGTAAACGAATGTTGGAAATGAGCCCAAGAATAAATGGGCTCTGAGAAGGCCGAAAGATAACATGGGCTGGAAACGGCCCAACGGAATAACGGACCGTTAATGGGTATAAAGTGATACACTGTTCATTACGGGCCAGTTTCACCACGGGCCGTTAATGGGTGTAAAGTGATACACTCTTCATTACGGGCCAGTTTCACCACGGGCCATTAATAGGCCAAGAGTTACATAGGGCCTCATATGGGCCGAAAGACGTCATGGGCCATACATGGGCCAGAAGTGAAAATGGGCTGGAATCATATTGGATGGCCCAGATGACGCTACTGGGCCTAATTCGGATAGGGCGTAATGGGCCTTGGGTTAGCGGGCTGTAAATGGGCTATATTCGAACAGGCCGTTAACACGCTTTCCATGGGCCGGCCCGCCACCTTTTGACCAAGTCAAATGGGCCGGCCTTTTCACAGGAATGGGCCTCTATTGGGCCGTGCCACGTGTCGACGTATCATAGGCGCCTTCTGTCCAATGAGTGGATGACATCTGTCCCAACGATGAGCTGACATGTGTTTCCTCCAGCCAATGATGATTTTACACGTGGAAAATCCCCATTGGTCGGGGCTGTTAACGGGTTATCGGATCCAAAACCCGACCCGATAGCTTAACGGTGTTCCGTTACGGTGGATGCCACGTGTCGGTCACCCTTGACGAAAGCACTTCTTTGACGCGCGATTTATCGTCATGGAAGTGCACACTTCCGTGATGATAATTTTGGTAATGTCATGGAACACTTCTACGACAGCACAGGTATGACTATCTTGATTCTGTCATAAAATCGTCATGGATGTACATGCATGACAAAAAACGCGACCTACTGTGAAAAACACGTATCATCACGGAAGTGTATTTTTTTGTAGTGAGAATACCGCATATAGGTAGATATAGTGGACTCATGTGGCAAAACTGGTTTAAAGGTTTTTGGATGCACAAGTAGTGATCATACTTAGTGCAAAATGAAGGCTAGCAAAAGATTGAGAAGCGACCAACTAAGAAACAAATAATCTCGTAAGCGTGCATTAAGCATAACTAACACCGAATAATGCACCATAAGTAGGATATAATTTCATTGCATAACTATTGACTTTCGTGCTTGCATAGGGAATCGCAAATCTTAACACCAATATTCTTACTAAAGCATAATTACTCATCAAGATGACTCACATATCACCTCATCATATCTCAAAACTCTTACTAAGAATCAAGTTTATTTTGTCCAATGATCTTGATGAAAGTTTTTATTATATCCTTCTTGGATATCTATCACTTTAATTTTCATGTGTTGCTTTTGACAAGCTCAAACAAATATAAGTGAAAATCATGAGCATAATATTTCTTTCTCTCAAATTAATTTAAGTGAAGAAAGAGAGAATTTCTTGAAAATTTTACTATATCTCAAATAAATCTAAGTGAAGCAAGAGATCATTTCTTAAAAAATACTAAAGCTCACCGTGCTAAAAAAATATATAAGTGAAGCACTAGAGCAAGTCCATAGCTCATAAAAATTTAAGTGAAGCATAGAGAGCAAATCTAACAAGTCATAACATAAATTTGGCTCTCTCAAATAGGTGTATCCAGCAAGGGATCAAGACTTAAAACACAAAATAAAACAAGCAAAGCTTCATATCATACAAGACGCTCCAAGCAAAACACATAGTATGTGACAAAAAAATACCGATGGTCGTTAGAAGAAAGAGGGGATGCCACTCGGGGCATCCCCAAGCTTAGTTGGTTGCTCATTTTTGGATAATAGCTTGGGATGTTGGGGCATCCGCAAGCTTAGGCCCTTCTACTCCTTATTCCTTTATCCATCGTAAGATAAGCCAAAACTTGAAAACTTCAATCACACAAAACTCAACAAAACCTTCGTGAGATCTGTTAGTATAACAATAATAAATCACTATTATAAGTGTTGTATCAAACCAATTCATATTTTGTTCTTGTATTATATCTACTGTATTCCCACTTTTCTATGGCAAAAACTTATCAAAGAAAACCATAGAGCCATCAAAATAAGCACACAACACAAAGAAAACAGAATCTTTCAAAAAAGAACATTCTGTAGCAATCTGACTATTTCGAATACTTCTGTAACTCCAACAATTCTGAAAAACTAGGACGTCCTGAGAAATTTGTATATTGATCTATTGCAATTGGAATGAGTATTTTATCGCTCTCTTATAAAAAATGATAATTTTTTTCGTGATTGCAAAAGTTTATGTTTTTCAGCAAGATCAAACAACTAACACCCAAGAAGATCCCAAAGGCCTTACTTGGCACACACACACACACACTAATTAAAACATAAAAACACAATCATAATAGTAGCATAATTGTGCTGACACTCAGAAACAGGAAACAAAAAGCAAAAATAACTTTTATTCATTGGGTTGCCTCCCAACAAGCGCTACAGTTTTATGCCCTTAGCTAGGCATAAAGCAAGGATCTAAGTTTTGTCATCTTTGTCCTTAACCTTCTTAGAGGTGTTTTCATCATGGGGTTTTGTAAACACAGCATAAAACATATTATCCATAGAAACCATAGCATTCCTAAGTTGGTGTTCATCATAACCTCTTTGATTTCCTGCAACAACCCAACAGTAATGTTGATTAACATTATTGAAAACTTGTTGGATTATATCTAAAATGGGGACTTCCTTTTTAAGATTCTCATCAATGTTTTTATTATCCCCAATCAAATGTCTTAAAGAATTGTCACTATTGTAAAGAATTTCATCTATCACAGGTTTTTCACGATTCATACCATAAAAATCAAAGATTTCCCTGGCTTCTCGTATCATGTAGTCAAACTCATTCATAAGGACACGAGTGGCTAACTTTTTAGCCATAGGATTCTTTATAACGGGAAGCTAAAAAAACAATCTTTGCAAAGTAGGATGGGTACGAATAAATTTACTTTCAAGTTTCAGAACTAGTGCTGAAATAGCATCCGCATAAGATCTAGTAGTTTTAAGTATAGGTGCATCATCAAGACTTAGCTTCCCAACACAATTAAAAAATTCTTGGATAAATTCTTTTCCCATAACATTCCCTTGCCCCAAGATAAAAGTTTTAGCATCCAGATTGCATGTACGTCCAATCTTAGGAGTTAGGCCATCATCTGTTGGTTCCATACTGAAAAATCACTCCTGATTGCAAGCAAATGATAGATCTGACAAGAAAACGGCGAACGGAAAAAAGGGTGAATAAAACAACAAATTTTTGTGATGTGGGGGACAGGAAAATGAGAGGCAAATGGTAAATAATGTAAATTGCAAGGAGATGAGATTTGTGATTAGGAACCTAGTGTATATATATGTATGTATGTATGTCTATATATATATAGGGTCACGCTATTCATCATCCTCGGTGAGGAATAGTTATTCTTCTCCCCTCTTTATTTTACCATCAATGCACGTAATTTTACGTTTCGTAAGTTTTGTCTTATTTCCAACGCAAAAAGAGATCGTAAGAAAATATATAATCATCGTAAAAAATATTTTATGTTATGTAAAATTACAAACGTAAAAACTTAGTCTAAAATACACATAAACTGCAAATTTTCTTGTCTTATGACCTATATTTTTATTTTCTTATGTCAAATTTTACGTAGTGAATCAATAGAAATGTAACTATTTGAATTCCAAACGTAATTTAATTATGAAATGATCGTAAGATTACCTCGGATGAGGAATAACTTATTTTGCACCCTGCGTGATGAATAGTAACACTATATATATATATATATATATATATATATATATATATATAAGATCCTCCCCGCAACGGCGCCAGAAAAATTCCGATTGATGTCGCTTGAAGCTACGTCGGTATTTCCCCAAAGAGGAAGGGATGATGCAGCACAACGGCGGTAGGTATTTCCCTCTGATATGAAACCAAGCTTATTAAACTAGTAGGAGAACCAAGCAACACAATGTAAACAACCCCTACACACAGATAACAAATCCTTGCAACCCGACGTGTTAAAGGGGTTGTCAATCCCTTTCCGATAACGGTGCCAGAAATTGGTGCATGACGGGAAAAAGTTGTAATGGATTGGATAAATAGATCGGAAATAAAATAAAGTGCAGTAAAGTATTTTTTTATTTTTGGATTAATAGATCTGAAATAAATTCAAATAAAAGTAGATCGCAAAGGCAAATAATTTGAGAAAGAGACCCCGGGGCCGTAGGTTTCACTAGTGGCTTCTCTCGAGAAAAATAGCAAAGCGGTGTGTGAGGAAATTACTGTTGGGCAATTGACAGCAAATACTCATGACGGTATCCAGGCAATGATCATTATATAGGCATCACGTACAAGATTAGTAGACCGACTCTTGCCTGCATCTACTACTATTACTCCACACATCGACCGCTATCCAGCATGCATCTAGTGTATTAAGTTCATGGAGAAACGGAGTTATGCAATAAGAATGATGACATGATGTAGACAAGATCTATCTATGTAGAGATAGACCCCATCGTTTTATCCTTAGTAGCAACGATACATACGTGTCGGTTCCCTTTCTGTCACTGGGATCAAGCACCGTAAGATCGAACCCACTATGAAGCACCTCTTCCCATTGCAAGATAAATAGATCAAGTTGGCCAAACAAAACTCAAATATCGGAGAAGAAATACGAGGCTATAAGAGATCATGCATAAAAGAGATCAAAAAAACTCAAATACTTTCATGGATATAAAAACATAGATCTGATCATAAACTCAAAGTTCATCGATCCCAACAAACACACCGCAAAAAGAGTTACATCATATGGATCTCCAAGAGACCATTGTATTGAGAATCAAGAGAGAGAGATGAAACTATCTAGCTACTAACTACGGACCCGAAGATCTACAAAGAACTACTCACGCATCATCGGAGAGGCACCAATGGAGGTGGTGAACCCCATCTGAGATGGTGTCTAGATTGGATCTGGTGGTTCTGGACTCTGCGGCGGCTGGATCAATATTTTGTCGACTCCCCTAGGGTTTCTGAAATATTGGTGTATTTATAGAGCAAAGAGGCAGTCCGGGGGGCACCCGAGGTGGGCACACCCCACCAGGGCGCGCCTGGGCCTCCTGGCGCACCCTGGTGGGTTGTGCCTCCCTCGAGGCACCCCCCAGGCGCAGACAGGGCCCGTTGTGTTCCTTCTGGCCCATAAAAATTCTTCATAAAGTTTCGTGGCATTTGGACTCCGTTTGATATTGATTTTCTGCGATGTAAAAAATATGAAAAAACAGCAACTGGCACTTGGCACTATGTCAATAGGTTAGTACCAAAAAAATATAAAATGATTATAATATAACAGCATGGAAGAATAAAAAATTATAGATACGTTGGAGACATATCACCCACATCCTCCTCTTTCGGCTCATCCCCCTCCTCCTCAAAGTCCTCCTCCTCGTCTCATCGTCGTTGCCCTCCTCCTCCCCCTCCTCCAACTCCTCCTCTGGATCCACTGCATCCGTAGGTAGTCCCGCGGCGATCCGAGTTTCACGCCTAGAACGGATCTGCTCAAGGAGCTTGAGCCGGCACTCCAGCGTCAGAAATGGCTCGCTCCTCACCTGTCGGCGTGGGGGCATGGCTACTAGGCAGACGGGTGGAGTGGAAAGAGGAGGCGGCGGCGGATAGGAGGAGGAAAATGTGGATGGATGATAGTGTTTCGGTGCCGTCGGTCGACTTAAATAGCTGGGCAATGCATTACGCGGTCTGCCGGAGCTTCACCACATGGAGCCACCGGTTCAAAGGAGGAGACGAGCTTCAGACCGTCGGGTTTGAGGGCGTTTCCGGCTGGGACCCCTTTGTCAGTCTGACGTGGCGGGCATGCCCGGGCGCCCCCATATTTGCCCCATATTTGGGCTGGATATGGGGGGTGCCGGTCAGCCTGAGCGTTTGAGGCCCTTTTGAGGCGTTCGTCTGGGTCGAAAAAACGTGACCAGTTAGTGAACGGGCGGCTTGCCCAGGCGTATGAGCCGGGTTTGAGATGTCCGGTTGTAGATGCTCTAACAGGTGCTGGATGCCAAACTGGCTGCAGGACCGATGAGTTCAGTATGCATGCTCTGTTCGTAGTTGTCGAAAACAGAGAGACATATGTACGTATTTGTTCCACGAATCAGCGACTGTGTCATAGGTAAGCATCCGCAATGCAGCCATGTACTTTTGGTAATCAGAGAATCCATTTTTTCCCACGGCATCCTTGTTCAAGATAGTAATCATCATAGGATCGAACGCCATTGTAGAGACAATTAATAAAGACATTTTTTGCATATGAAAGCGGCAACGAAAATTGTCTGTGAATAGGGCATCTGGCACAAAGTACGTGTGCATGAGCATAAAATGGTTGCGCGCCCTGTTGCGGTTGAGCGCTCGATGACCCTTGATTGATCCCGTAAAATTGAGAACATGCTCTTTCGCGCGTTAGACATCTGCAAGGACCGCCTGCATCATTGCAGTCTCATCCGTGTAGTCCCCCTTGCCGGACAAGCATTCAGACGACTTAACATAGTGCTCGTATATGTACTCCATATCTGAATCCATTGCTTCACAGAAGAAGGGACAAAAAAGTTTAGCACGAGCATTTTACCGAACACTTGCCGGTCATGGTGAGTTACCGTAGAGGCGGATGGAACCCATGCGGTGGATGAAGGAGAGGCATGGAACAGCGGTGGAGGACAAGCGGCATGGAGCCCTGGTGTAGCAATGGAGGTGATGGAGTCGTCTTGTTCCAGCAAGGGTGTGTTGGGGAGGCCGGCATGGTGGAGCGGTGGCAAAGGCAAGAGAGAAAACGAATGCAGAGAAAGATGGGAGGATGGAGGCGCGACGTTCGGGAGGGGTTTTGAGTGGGCCAAGGATGTCGGAATCCTGCGTGGTTGCTATTCCGACTCCCGCAAAGCCTCCCAAGTTTGTTTCGAGTTTTCAGGAAAAAGCACGTCTGAGCCGATCGATGGACCAATACAAGCCCGCGTTGATGGTTAAGGGCATCTGGACCATGCAGTTCGAATAGTTGCGGGCGGCTTGAGGGTTCGCATTGGAGATGCCCTAATTAATAGGATGGATGGATTAGGAGATTCGTGTTCCTTATCCACTAAATCTTAATGAATCAACATGCAAAGCTCTTGTGTGCTCTGGAAAAAGAACACAGGACAAAGCTACCTGCTATTTTATGTAGGGAGTGTCGAACACTCATTTTACCCAATTCCCCTGTTTGTCATGACAATGAAAAGAAAATTCATTTAAGTTTCTTAACCATTGACCAGGAGGCATCCCACTTTATGGATAAAACAACACATCCACGTCGGCCAGGTAACTCTCCTAACACCTCGTCGTGGCCCCAATTCCCTCGTGTGTACTTCGAAACTCGCTTGCACCACCAGGAGGCACCCCGACGAAAGATGACCCAGTCACAGTAGGTCTAGGCACCACCATTTTTGAAAGAAGAGGACATGCCTAAGTGTTCCACCACTACACCCCTTGCAGCCCACGCAACTAAAATGTAAAGCCACGACAGAGCCTACAGGAAAGCCACACGGAGCCTGTCGGAAAGCCAACCCTATACCATGATAAAGCAACACAAAAAATTCCTCGCTTTATAATTGAAGCAACACGTTGAAGTATATGCCCAAACGATACAATATGGTGAGGAGGCCCTCATACGAAGCAGATCTACAAGTACAACATAAAGCATAGAACTAGCATAACAACTCACCGAGGCCCGATCGTAGATGCCTGATCTACACGACAACACCCATAGGAGGGTGATGGCACCAAGCATCACCGCTGTAGAGCCCAGGAGCGTACCCACGTTGGGCTAGGGGGTGTCACAGGACACCGGGTAGATAGATATTTTGCCTATACATATATAGCCCATATACGACTGGGACACCCCGTAATTTCATTACCTTGACACCGGGACAACAAGCTGGCCCATTCAACAACTACCTGCTGCGCGATGCAGCTAGCCAGTGCGAATCCGTCAAACAAAAAAAAGCTAGCAGTGGGAGGCCCAGCCTTAGCAGCGAGCGAGGCAGCCAGGCGGCAGCTAAATCGATTGATGTCTTCTAAGGGCGCCGTTCTAATGGCGATGCACACAGTTTAGCAAAGTTTTCATGAAATTTAGCTCACGGGCGCCACATGTGGCTTTTGCAGCCCATAACCCTCTCTGTATCCCATAAATTATGGTATTTGATGAATAATTTTTTTCATCCCTAAAAAAAAGCTAAATCGATCTACCACCCTTAAAAAAAGCTAAATCGATTGACCAGGCTCTCATCTAATTATTTCTAAAAAAAGGCCCTCATCTAATTCTCAAAAAAGGCTCTCATCTAAAACAAACAATTCCTCAACAACAATAAAAATGTCGTACGCCTCTCCATGTCACTCTAATAAAATCAATCCATCGTTGGCTCGGCACTCGGGTCACCATACTCACTTTGACGCTGCCGTCCCCAGATCTTGTCAAGTGGCCGAAGCAGGAGAGGAAATATAAGGTAAATCATACAAAGTACAGACTCCAATGTGACGTGTTTCTTCTAGATTGTAATTCTTGTTCCTCAAACCCTTGAGGATTCCAGCAAGGCCTCTTAACTGTGTTAATGATTGGATCATTGAAATATTTCTAAAAACAATTGCGTGAAATATTCAAAATTTATTCACAAAGTGGAGGTCAGATCACAATCCTTGAAGGTGATCGGCATTTGTGTTGGACGATTCTCAGAAGACTAGATGCACCAAAGTAAGCTTACTTTTATAACCGTGCAATTCAAGTATAACCCGGAAAAAAAAACCAAGTATTAGATAAATATTCTTTCATCGTTTAATCTTCTGTGCGCAAATATAAATTATCAAGCGCAAATATCAAATAATAACTATCAAATCACATGTCATAGAAGGAACATTTCTAAAAAGGCAAGAGCGATCAATACATAATGAAAATGTTGATTGGTTTTAAATATAATGTTGTAGAATCATATGCAATAATATATATTTTTATTTTTATTTTTTTGTTTTGTTGGCCGTCGCGGCGGAGATGACTATTTTTATTTAATATGGTATGCATGTTTTATTGTACATGGGACACCGGGTAAATTTTGTCCTGGGTCCGCCCCTGGTAGAGCCCTATCACACAGATATGGGTTTTCACCTGGAGCCCTAGAACAAGGGTGAGACCACCGTTGTCGGCACCAAAGCATGAAGCATTTGCTTGAAAACAAGCTTGCACAAGTAAGAGGTACCCCGACCACCACCATGATGAAGGACAACCCAGTCACACCAGATCTGAGTGTCACCACTTCCAAAGGAAGAGGACAGGCAAGAGCCTTCTAATACGTCCAAAACGTATCTACTTTTCCAAACACTTTTGCTCTTGTTTTGGACTCTAATTTGCATGATTTGAATGGAACTAACCTGGACCGACGTCGTTTTCAGCAGAATTGCCATGGTGTTGTTTTTGTGCAGAAATAAAAGTTCTTGTATTGAGCTAAAAATTTACGGAGAATTATTTAAGAATATATAAAAATACTGGTGGAAGAAACTACCAGAGGAGGGGGCCAGCAGGGTGCCACAAGCCCAGGAGACGCGGCCCCCACGGGACGCGCCCCTCAGGCTTGTGGGCCCCTCGCAGCTGATAACCCACAAGTATAGGGGATCGCAACATTTTTCGAGGGTAGAGTACTCAACCCAAATGTATTGATTTGACACAAGGGGAGCCAAAGAATATTTGCGAGTATTAGTAGTTGAGTTTTCAATTCGACCACACCTGAAAAACTTAATATCTGCAGCAAAGTATTTAGTAGCAAAGTATTATGGAAGTAATGGTAATAGTGGCAATAGTAACAATAACAGTTTTGTATTGATTGTAACAACATCACAACAAAAGTAAGTTAGCAAATATCATTATGTGAAAAGCTCGTAGGCATTGGATTGGTGATGATTATTATGTCAGATGATATTCATCATGTAGCAGTTATAACCTAGGGCGACACAAAACTAGCTCTAATTCATCAATGAAATGTAGGCATGTATTCCATATATAGTCGTATGTGCTTATGAAAAAGAACTTGCATGACATGTTTTGTCCTACCCTCCCGTGGCAGCGGGGTCCATAAGGAAACTAAGGGATATTAAGACCTCCTTTTAATACAAAACCGGAACAGAGCATTAGCACTTAGTGAATACATGAACTCTTCAAACTACGGTAATCACTGGAAAGAATCCAAATTATTGTCACCTTGGGGTATGCGGATCATAACTCGTAATAGGTGTCTACAACTTGCAACATAGGATCAAGAACACACATATATTTATGAAAACATAATAGATTCAGATCTGAAATCATGGCACTCGAGCCCTAGTGAGAAGCATTAAACATAGCAAAGTCATAGCAACATCAAACTAAGAACATAGTGGATACTAGGGATCAAGCCCTAACAAAATTAACTCGATTACATGATAAATTTCATCCAACCCATCACCGTCCAGCACGCCTATGAAGAAATTATTCACTCCCAGTGGTGAGAATCATGAAATTGGTCATGGAGAAAGGTTGATGATGACGACAGTGTCGATTTTCACACTTCAGAGTTTTGAACGGACTCCGGATCAGCCCTCCCGATGAAGAACAGGAGGTGACGGCGGCTTCATATCATAAAACACGATGAATCCTTCGCTCTGATTTGTTTCCGCAAATAAGTATATATGGAGTTCGAATTAGGGTTGCCGGAGGTTCAGGGGGCTCACAAGCCTAGGAGGTGCCCCCCAGAGCTTGTGGCTCCTGGGTGGCCCCCCTCTGGTATATTTTTCTACCATTATTTTTTATTTATTCCATAAAAACTCTTTGTAAATTTTCAAGTCAATGCAAGAACTTTGATTTCTGCACAAAAATAACACCATGACAATTCTGCTGAAAACAGCGTCAGTCCGGGTTAGTTTCATTCAAATCATGCAAATTAGAGTCCAAAACGAGGGCAAAAGAGGTTGGAAAAGTAGATAATAAAGATTAGTTTCGAGTTGAGGGCTTTGCTTTCTTGCTTTGATCTTTGAAAAGAAAATTAATAAAAGAAATAAAAGATTGTATAATGATATTTTGGAGAGTGATGACTTCACATATAATAAGTATGATGCATGAAATTTGTTGAGGGTTGACAAACATAGTATTGGTCATTATTGCAATTAATAGGAAGTAATAAAGAAAGAGAGGCTTCACATATAAATACACTATCTTGGACATCTTTTATAATTGTGAGCACTCATTAAAATATTATATGCTAATAAGTTGACGTTGGACAAGGAACACAACATAATATGTTATGCTCCCTTATATCTGAATAGAAATTATATTGTCATGGATCCTCCAACGTGTTGAGCTTGCTTCTCATCCTACGCTAATCAAATATTGTGTACTAAGTAGAGATACTACTTGTGCATCGAAAAACCTTTAACCCAGTTTTTCCATGAGAATCCACTATATCTACCTATGGATTTAGTAAGATCCTTCAAGTAGGTTGTCATCGGTGCAAGCAATAAAAATTACTCTCTAAATATGTACTATCTTTTAATGTGAGGAAAATAAGCTTTATACAAATTTGTGATATGGAAGAAATAAAAGCGACGGACTGCATAATAAAGTTCTCTATCACAAGCGGCAATATAAAGTGACGTTCCGTTGCATTAATATTTAGTGCACCCAACCAAAAAGCGCATGACAACCTCTGCTTCCCTCTGAGAAGGGTATATCCATTATATTTACTTCCTACCTTTATGCAAGAGTCACGGTGATATTCACCCTTCCTTTTACACTTTCTCTTTTTGGCAAGCATTATGTGTTGGGGAAAGATCCAGACATACATATCCACTCGGATGTAGATGATCATAAAGTATTATTGTTGACATTGCCCTTGAGGTAAATGGTTGGGAGGCGAAACTATAAGCCCCTATCTTTCTATGTGTCTGATTGAAGCTTTGATCTCATAAGTATCACGTGAGTGTTAGCAATTATGAAAGACGAAAAGATGGTTGAGTATGTGGACTTGCTACATAAGAGCTCTTACATTGACTCTTTCTGATGTTATGATAAATTGCAATTGCCTCAATGACTGAGATCATAGTTTGCTAGTTTTCAATAAATATTTTGGTTCATACTTTACCTTGTGAATGAATTATTACTTAGGCATAAGATGTTATATAACAATATATTGTTGTTTTAAAGATGATCATGATGCCCTCATGTCCGTATTTTTGACACCTCTATCTCTAAACATGTGGAAATGATTATTGATTTCGGCTTTCGCTTCAGGACAAGCGAGGTCTAAGCTTCGGGAGTTGATATGTCCATTTTGCATCATATTTTTGTGTTGATATTTATTGCGTATGGACTGTTATTTCACATTATGGTACAATACTTATGCCTTTTCTCTCTTATTATATAAGATTTACATGAAGAGGGAGAATGCCGGCAGGTGTAATTCTAGACCAGAAAGGAGCAAATCTGAAATACCTATTCTGCACAACTCCAAATGTCCTGAAACTTTACGAAGATTTTTTTTGAAATATAAAAAAATATTGGGCGAAGAAACAACAGAAGGAGACCCACTAGGTGGCCACAAGCCTAGGGGCGCGCCCTACCCCCTAGGGCGTGCCTCACGAGCTTGTGGGCCCCCTGGCTAGCCCCTAGTGTCCATCTACTATATGAAGGGTTTTGACCTAGAAAAACTCACAAGGGAGTTCTTGGGACGAAGCGCCGCCGTCTCAAGGCGGAACCTGGGCAGAAGCAATCTAGGGCTCCGGTGGAGCTATTCTGTCGGGGAAACTTCCCTCCGGGAGGTGGAAATCAAAGCCATCGTCATCACCAACAATCCTCTCATTGTGGGAGGGTCAATATTCATCAACATCTTCACTAGCACCATCTCCTCGCAAACCCTAGTTTATCTCTTGTATTCAATCTTTGCCTCAAACCTCAGATTGGTACCTGTGGGTTGCTAGTAGTGTTGATTACTCCCTGTAGTTGATGCTAGTTGGTTTATTTGGTGGAAGATCATATGTTTAGATCCTTAATGATATTTATTACCCCTCTGGTCTTGAACATGAACATGCTTTGTGAGTAGTTACTTCTGTTCCTGAGGACATGGGAGAAGTCTTGTTATAAGTAATCATGTGAATTTGGTATTCGTTCGATATTTTGATGAGATATATGTTGTCTTTCCTTTAGTGGTGTTATGTGATTGTCGACTACAGGACACTTCACCATGATTTGGGCCTAGGGAAAGACATTCGGAAGTAATAGGTACATGATGGATTGCTAGAGTGAAAGAAGCTTAAACCTCAGTTTTTGCGTTGCTTTGTAAGGGTCTGATTTGAATCCACATGTTTCATGCTATTATATTTATCTTAATTCTTCTTTCCTAGTTGCAAATGCTTGCGAAAGGGGTTAATTATAAGTGGGAGGCTTGTCCAAGTAAGGACATCACCCAAGCACCGGTCCACCCACATATCAAATTATCAAAGTAACGAACGCGGATCATATGCGCATGATGAAAACTAACTTGATGATAATTCCCATGTGTCCTCGAGAGCGCTTTGCTTTATATAAGAGTTCGTCCAGGCTTATCCTTTGCTACCAAAAGGATCGGGCCACCTTGTTGCACTTTTGTTACACTTATTACTTGTTATCCGTTATGAATTATCTAATCACCTGTGACGCCCGGGTAATTAAACTACAGTAATCCCCGCTAATGATGCCACGTCACCTCGGTTAATGTGGATAAACTCGCGTTAGTTCGGAACCTAGTTCGAATTTCAAATTCAAAATCAAGCAAACAATAAAAGTTTTCAAATATTAAAATTTAAATGTTCGGAGTGAACCAAATAATACATAGGTAATTATGGTGATGAAACCACATTTTTATAAAATGTTTAAATGCTCAAAGGAAAATAAAACAGCAGTAAAAGAAATTAATTAAATGCCTTTTGTATTTTGTAAAATATTAAACTATTTTATTTAGCTGTCCAAATTAATGTGGCAGTGGTATCTTTAACACACCATATTTAGGTGTTGTTCTCACATTCTTCAAAATTGAAATAAATTAATAATTTAATAAAACCGAAAGGAATAAATAAAAGAAAAGGAAAAAGAAAACAAAAAGAAAAAGAATAAAGGAGAGAAAGAACCCCCCCCCTCTGGGCCACAGCCCAGCTGGCCTCTGGGCCAACCAGGCCGGCCCAGGTCGGCCCCCACTCCCTCTCCTTATCCCCACACCCCGCAAACCCTAGCCCACTCACGCACCCACACCCCACTCCCCCGCTGGATCTGGATCGGGGCAACCGTGCCCCGCCCCCATCGACGCCCCTCACCGGAACCCTCCACCCCGACGAACGCCGCCCCCTGCCACCTCCCAGGTGCCCCCCCCCCA
>NC_057809.1:214626040-214634071 GCF_018294505.1 Triticum aestivum
CGTCCACCTGCGCCCGCCGTGGCCTCTCCCACTCGCGTCCCGCTCCAGCCGGGGCACCCTGACCCCCGTGCCTTGGCGCGCCTCGTCCGCCCTCTCCTCCTCCCGTGGCCGCGGCACCACACCGCCCGCACGCCTCTGCCCGCCATGGCCCCGGCTAGCCGCGCCGGCGTGCCCCGCCGTCGGTGCCCCGGCAGCCTCGTCCCGCCCTACGGGCGAGTGCCCGCTCGGGTGCGCCCGGGACCGGTGCCCGTTCGCCCGTTAGGGCTCCCCCTAAGCCACTGACCTTGGGGCCCCACCCCAGAACGTTTAAAAAAAAGAAAAGCAAAAGGAATTAAAATAAATAAATAAATAAATATATTAAATAAATAAATAGACAATAACTAAAATAATTAAAATATTAATTAATTAAATAAGTAATTAAGTTAATTAATCCTGATTAGATTAACCTAATCACTAACTAAATTAACTAATCTATAATTAAACTAAACAGAGAATGACAGGTGGGTCCCACTAGACCCACACGTCAGGTTGACCAGGTCAATGGTCAACGTTGACTGCTGACATCACCCTGATGTCATGCTGATGTCAGCATTTACTATTCTGGATAATGTTGGATTAAATAATTAATTAAATTCCAGAAATTAATAAAATCTTTAGAAAATCATATCTTTTAATCAGTAACTCGGATTAAAATATTTTCAACATGAAAGTTGCTCAGAACGACGAGACAAATCCGGATACGCAGTCCGTTCGTCCGCCACGCACCCCTAACATATCAAACTCGCAACTTTCCCCCTCCGGCTCCTCTGCCCGAAAACACGAAACACCGGGGATATTTTCTCGGATGTTTCCCCCTTCACCGGTATCGCCCATCCCTACGTTAGGTCACCCCTAGCACAATGTATTGCCGTGTCTTGCTTTGTGTTACATTTGATTGCTCCGTTATTTATTGTGTTCCCCCTCCGTTACTCTTTTCTGGTAGACTCCGAGACCGATGCTGATGCCCCTGTGGTCGACTACGTCACTGACGACCCCTCTCTCTTGCCAGAGCAACCAGGCAAGCCCCCCCTTTGATCACCAGATATCGCCTACTCTCCTCTATACTGCTTGCATTAGAGTAGTGTAGCATGTTACTGCTTTCCGTTATTCCTATCCTGATGCATAGCCTGTCCTTGCTACTACTGTTGTTACCATTACCTGCTATCCTACTGCTTAGTATAGGATGCTAGTGTTCCATCAGTGGCCCTACACTCTTATCCGTCTGCCATGCTATACTACTGGGCCGTGATCACTTCGGGAGGTGATCACGGGCATATACGATATACTTTACACAGTTACATTACCTGTGATGTTGTTCAGAGATGGGGGCTGAAGGGGCAGGTGGCTCCATCCCGGTAGAGGTGGGCCTGGGTTCCCGACGGCCCCCGACTATTACTCTGTGGCGGAGCGGCAGGGCAGGTTGAGACCACCTAGGAGACAAGTGGGCCTGGCCCTAGTCGGCGTTCACGGATATTTAACACGCTTAACGAGATCTTGGTATTTGATCTGAGTTGGATACGAGCCTATACGCACTAACCATCTACGCGGGAGTAGTTATGGGTATCCCGGTGTCGTGGTATCAGCCGAAGCACTTCAGACGTCAGCGACGGAGCGGCGTGCGCCGGATTGGAATGTAAGCCTGCTCTTGTATTAAGGGGGCTAGTTCTGCTTCCGGCCGCCCTCGCAACGTGCAGGTGTGCTATGGGCGATGGGCCCAGACCCCTGTGCGCTTAGGTTTAGACCGGCGTGCTGGCCTCTCTGTTGTGCCTAGGTGGGGCTGTGACGTGTTGATCTTCCACGGTCGGGCATGACCTAGGAAAGTGTGTCCAGCCAAATGGGATCAAGCGTGCTGGGTAAGTTGGTGCACCCCTGCAGGGAAGTTAATCTATTCGAATAGTCGTGATCTTCGGTAACAGGACGACTTGGAGTTGTACCTTGACCTTATGACAACTAGAACCGGATACTTAATAAAACACACCCTTCCAAGTTCCACAGACAACCCGGTGATCGCTTTTCTACAGGGCGACGAGGGGAGGATCGCCGGGTAGGATTATGCTATGCGATGCTATTGGAGATGCTACTTGGAGATGCTACTTGGAGGACTTCAATCTACTCTCTTCTACATGCTGCAAGACGGAGGCTGCCAGAAGCGTAGTCTTCGAAAGGACTAGCTATCCCCCTCTTATTCTAGCATTCTGCAGTTCAGTCCACTGATATGGCCTCCTTACACATATACCCATGCATATGTAGTGTAGCTCCTTGCTTGCGAGTACTTTGGATGAGTACTCACGGTTGCTTTTCTCCCTCTTTTCCCCCTTTCCCTTCTACCTGGTTGTCGCAACCAGATGCTGGAGCCCTGGAGCCAGACACCACCGACGACGGCGACCCCTACTACACCGGAGGTGCCTACTACTACGTGCAGCCCGCTGACGACGACCAGGAGTAGTTTAGGAGGATCCCAGGCAGGAGGCCTGCGCCTCTTTCTATCTGTATCCTAGTCTGTGCTAGCCTTCTTAAGGCAAACTTGTTTAACTTATGTCTGTACTCAGATATTGTTGCTTCCGCTGACTCATCTATGATCGAGCACTTGTATTCGAGCCCTCGAGGCCCCTGGCTTGTATTATGATGCTTGTATAACTTATTTATGTTTTAGAGTTGTGTGGTGATATCTTCCCGTGAGTCCCTGATCTTGATCGTACACATTTGCGTGCATGATTAGTGTACGATTGAATCGCGGGCGTCACAAGTTGGTATCAGAGCCGACTGCCTGTAGGAATCCCCCTTCCACACTCCTTGGCCGAAGTCGAGTCTAGACATTGCAAAACTTTTACTAACTTGGCTGTGTGCCTTACGGGCCCACGTCGCCATCGGGTGGTACTAGGATCTTTTACTCCTCGACCTTTACTCTGGGACTCTAAACTCTCTTCTACTCGGGTTAAACGATTTTTACTAAAATCTGACTTTAGGTTCTCGAAAATACTTTCTCCCGGAGAGCCCCTTCAGTCCAGGTGATCGCCGGCTGCACCAGAAGATTTCGAAGTTACTCGCCGAAACTCTTTTGAGACTTTGTGCCCGTTGCTTTTGCAATTCCCTACCATCAAAATATCCCTATGGATAAATACATACACCTGACGTTCTTACTTTTATTCCCAGTTGATCTTATTATTACAAGATACCCCGAAATTCTCTTTATTGATCCGAGAATATCTTGTGCCTACTGTCTTGCAATTCCTTGTCACCTGAATACCCCTATGGATAATTCTCGCACTTGTCGAGTATCCGCTTATCCCCAGTTGTTCATGTGTTTCACAAAAGTCTTCAAAATAATATTCTATCTTCCGAAAATCCTCTGGAGCCTTTGGCTCTTGAAATTCTTGCTTGCTTGCATTATGGTTAATCCCATAAGTCTCGTAGTCTTAATGACATTCCTTGTCATTATCATTTTGAGTCTGTTGACTCAATATTCTGCGAATACACGCAATCATCATTGATCCCTATAAATTACCTTTCCGGCTGAGCTTCCATTCTTTTAACTGGAATTGGTTCTCGACCAATCCAATTGTCGTTGATTGTACCCTAAGGCTATTCAACTTATCCCTCCCTAAACAGAGCATTGCTTCTGATCCCTTGATTTGGAAATCATAATTCCTTTGCATTTGACAATTGAGTTAGTGAGTTGTTTCTATAATCTGATCTCCTTGCATTCTTCTTCCTCTAGTTGAGTACCGATACTCGTATCAGATCCTTTGTGGACCATCAAGTCCTTTGTTGGATTGTTATCCGACAGTGTCCTTCACATTTGATCACTTTGTGAGTTCTTCCCCTGATACATAATGCCTTTGTTAAGTTGTATCCTCTGCTTGGCCAACCATGCTCTGCTTTCGGGCTTGTGTTATTTACTCTTGAAACTTGTGGTATATGTTTCTAAGAAGCCCCTATGGGTTGAACATATCCCTTCTCTAAACCGTGTGAACCCGAAGTTTCCACGAGTCATACTCTTCTGGTGCTTCACCAGATAAAATTTCAACACTGCAACTTCATCAAACGTGAGAAGTGAATGAAAGGTTATGCATTGGAGAAGTGGGAGTCGACCTTGAACTTGTGTTCATGCCCATGGACACGATGTAGATCTTATCATTAAAGCTTCTCTTAAATAAATTATTCCTTTGGTATAAGTTCATCTTATATCTAGGATCCGGCCTTTTGCAACTGTGGTTCCGGCCATGATTGTTCTTCTTTGATCTCATTTTTCGGACAAGTTAAAACAATTGTCTTCTATGGATCAATACACCAGTCCAACCTTTACTTTGATCTTGTGTCGAGTATTACCCCCCTGGTATCTCGAGATTATCATGGAACTGCATAACTTTTTATGAGTTCTTCATCAAGTGCTACCTTCCCACCGATTCCAATTTTTCGCGGGCTCTGAGTTATTGAACACTCAAAGACACCGATAACTGAACCGAGTCCGCTCTTTGGTTCAACAACTCTTCAGTAAGCTTCTATAAGTATGAGTTTGTACCCGATCACGCCATTCCTAGCCTGTTTGGCTATATCATTGTCGTGACGATTCTAACTGTGCTACCTGGTCCTTATTCTCGGAGCACCAATTTTCGACGATGAACTAACCTTACGTCGATCCTCATCGTCATATCATTTCGCCTTGAACAACAAGCTTGGTTTCGAGTTTGTGTCGTACCCTTGGTTCCAATAACCTTTCACTTCATCATTACTTGACTTGATGTCGTCGCTGATTGATTACTTCTTCATGAAATCTGTCGACAAATGTGTCGTGATCCTCATCAACCTTATGAGTTCTTCCAGGATATCAATTGAATTCATGATGAGAAATACCATCCTTGTCCCTTGATGATTTGAGTTATCATCGGCAACATTCTTGCCTTCCCCCCCCCCAACACAAACTTGTTCACAATTTGTGTTGTACCTTGGTTTCCTTGCTATCCAGCAATTGTTCTTCTTTACCTTGGAGTATTACCGTCCTTTATGTCAAGAATGTTCTGAGATTTGTTCCACCTCTTGAGAATTCTTGACATAGAAATACTTCTCACCATCACCATTCTTTCTTGGTCCTTGTGTTAATTCCAACAAGTGAACGGTGTTGTTTGTATTCTTTCCTTCTAGCAACCCTATCTCTTTGAAGTTAATGGTCGAAAGTTCATTCTTAGGCTATTGATTATTGCATCACCATTCTGACATTGGTCGTGCAACCCAACCCATATTTCGGGCGCACCTTTCAACCAATGTTTAATTGTGTATGTTTTCCTCGAGCATACTTCCTTATATCATTTGATCTGACAAATGTTATCTCCTTGTTCACTTAATTGTGGACATCCATCTTTTGGGAATCTCGGTGAATTGCCATTGAGTTCACCAGACACCTCCTTGTCCTCTCCTTGGGTTAATGATGGACTCTTGATAACGGAAATCACTTCATAGTTCATTTCCCCGAGAATCTTACAATGTCATCTCGTCAATTTGCGTTGCACCTTTTCTTCTCAGGTATCCTAAGTCTGAGGTATCCTGACACCAATCGGATCTGAATCTCGGTCAGATATGATGGTTGGGACAACTTTCCAAGAGTCATGATGTTGATCCTTTGATGACCCGGTAACATGATGTCATGCCTAGCACCACCCCCCCCGGGCTGGAGGACCTATCATTATAGATTCCTTTTCAGCAAGGTTATCCATTTATCCATGAGGAAATTGTAAGACTTATTCTACAAGTTATTCCTGATGGATCCTTCGTGTTTCCAAAGTCTGGTCTTCACCTGAAGACCATGTCAATGCTATCTCGAAGCATGTCAATGGTACTCCGATTTTCAACAGGAACATTTGAAGCACGATGCTAAATTTTATTTATCACTTATACTAAAACCGTTGTATGGGTAATATCATGAGATTCCTTCCCCCTTACCTAAATGGTTTTCTACTTTATATCCTGTCATGGATATCTTGCTCTGCTTGTCCTTGGGAAGGATTTACCCCTGAAAGATGTGTTTAAACACATTTTCCTTTCCATTGTTCTGTTTAAACATAATAATCACTTTCCTTTCCATTGGTTTGTTTAAACCTTCTTGTGATCTATATAATATAAGCAGTAATATCCCTGCTTATGTAAACACCTCGGTGTACCATCTTGCCTGGTGTAACCCTGTTACTATTGTTGATGACATTCCGGTAGCCATCGATGGACGAGAACTTTGCCTATTGGTCCGCCTCATTCAACGAGCAGGAATTGGTTCTCTTCGTCCCTCGCCCTTGGTACCGATGTTGTTGCCGACATAACTGACGGGCTATCCTCTGACATGCCTTACTTACATGATCGTGCAAGACGTCATCACCCTTCTTACTTTTAAACCACATGGTGGGCCCATAACCCATAGTTCCACAGGATCAAAACCTGACTCTCCTGTACACCCCCGGTTTCCAAAGTTATTCCCCACGCTTGACTTCGTATGTAATTCATGGGTCACCTTCCTAATGCTCTATTCTGGTATCAGACGCAATACTTACTCTCGTTGCTCTGAACCCCTTTCTCACTCCGGTTCAGACTTCGAGCAACTATCTATATGCTTGGAACCTCTTATTGAGCCTTCGTACCTTACTCTCGACATATTTTATTGGTTCAATTCGAGAGGTACTCTTATGCTCATTCATGGGTTAACCCCAGATTGTTTCCCTCATAAGCATTCTGTCGTAGCCGAGCTGCCCCTTACCTATTCGTAAGTATGTTGAAGATCCCGAAGAAAGGATGACGACTTCATCATTTTGACCTGAAGCAGAAGTATGAAGGCATCAATATATTGGGTTGACCTCTTCGAGAAGAGCAAGCCAGGATGAGAAGACCCGCTATATTCGTTACCAGACCTTCCCCCCTTACTCCCCTCTTAAATCTCGGGACAAGATTTCTTGTAGTGAAGGAGAATTGTGACGCCCGGGTAATTAAACTACAGTAATCCCCGCTAATGATGCCACGTCACCTCGGTTACTGTGGATAAACTCGCGTTAGTTCGGAACCTAGTTCGAATTTCAAATTCAAAATCGAGCAAACAATAAAAGTTTTCAAATATTAAAATTTAAATGTTCGGAGTGAACCAAATAATACATAGGTAATTATGGTGATGAAACCACATTTTTATAAAATGTTTAAATGCTCAAAGGAAAATAAAACAGCAGTAAAAGAAATTAATTAAATGCCTTTTGTATTTTGTAAAATATTAAACTATTTTATTTAGCTGTCCAAATTAATGTGGCAGTGGTATCTTTAACACACCATATTTAGGTGTTGTTCTCACATTCTTCAAAATTGAAATAAATTAATAATTTAATAAAACCGAAAGGACTAAATAAAAGAAAAGGAAAAAGAAAACAAAAAGAAGAAGAATAAAGGAGAGAAAGAACCCCCCCCCTCTGGGCCACAGCCCAGCTGGCCTCTGGGCCAACCAGGCCGGCCCAGGTTGGCCCCCACTCCCTCTCCTTATCCCCACACCCCGCAAACCCTAGCCCACTCACGCACCCACACCCCACTCCCCCGCTGGATCTGGATCGGGGCAACCGTGCCCCGCCCCAGCGACGCCCCTCGCCGGAACCCTCCACCCCGACGAACGCCGCCCCCTGCCTCCTCCCAGGTGCCCCCCACTCGACTGGATCGGGGAGGGGCCAGAACCCGCACCGTTCCAACGCGCCCCGACGCCGGCGCCCATCCCCTGCACCTTCGCCGTCGTCGCCGGACGGCCGCCGCCTCGTCCTCTCCCTCGACGGACCTCATCGACCCTCCCCGAGCCCTCTGCCTAGTCCCTACGACCCGCCGTGAGCCTCGCCTCCCCTCCTCTTTCCCCCACGACGCGCTCACCGCGACCGGCCGCGTCCCGCAACTCCACGCCGGCGCGCCGCCCGCGCCGTGCTCTCGGCCCCCACGACCCCACGCGCCCGTCCCCAGTTGTGGCGCCTCGCCGCTGGCCCCGTGCCC